>NW_010122683.1:0-10609 GCF_000699245.1 Pterocles gutturalis | reverse complement strand
TCTTTCCCTTTAGCTGTTCTCAGCTCACCAAGGGCCACCAGCTGGTGACAGTCTTTGTCATTGTTAGCTGCCAGCCTGTGTTCCTCCTCCACCATCCTTGTTTCTCTCCTGGAAGTCTGGGCTGGCCAAGTGAGAGGAGGGAGCAGTGCCCAGCCGGCGTGAGCAGAAGAGCTCACACCACAAAACCCAAACAGTATTTTTGCTGTACGTATCGGCAGCAAGGCACACATTCAGCAGCCAGCTCTGCACGTCAGTTCACATCTACTGGGAGCAACAGAACTTGCAGTGCAGGGGGACAAAGGGCATGGAAGAGACTGAAAGGAGTATAGTGCTAATACAGAGCACAGCAGCACTTTTATGTCGTTGGATAAAAGCATAAAATACTTTCTGACACATATCAGATAGGTCAAGGTGGGGTTAGTCTTGTTTCTCAAAAAGATGACTTGTTACATTTTGATCTTGTGAAAACACATTTTTAAATTCACAGATTTTTCTGAATACAAACTGTGTCACTGAGCTTTCCTTACTCATTAGTTTTTTTCAGACTGAATCGGTGTCCTATTTGTCTTACATTTTCTCCCCGAATGAAACCCAGAATACTATGAATATGCTCCTAATAGCTAGGAGCACCCCCCCCCATACTCAGTGACTCCCTGATTGACTTTCTGGGGAAGCTAGCAGGAAAAGGGGATGGGGAACAGAGACAGGGATACCCTCCCTGCTCCAGGAGTTAGGAAGCAAGGTTCGATTAGAAAATGCTGAAAGCCTCACAGGCAGCATCTCTGCTGAGGCTGGTGTCAGCACATAATAACTCCCTGATGCTGGAGCAGAGTAAGGGCTGGCTGCTTTTGTCTCCCTGCAACCTAGTTGCATGGAAATGTTTTGGGAACACACAGCTGCCATTACACATGGAACCAGCCCATATTTGAAAGCAGACAGAAATGTTTAACCAATCCCAGGACTTCTGTGTGGCTGTAGGAAGATGTGTCTTTTCTAACCTCAACAGACAAGCCCTTGGCAATTTATCCAACCACAGCAGCCATCTGTTTCAGTAAGGATCATCTGCACCCAAGGACAGGTGGGACCCTAAATCTGCATGGCAAAGCTAATGTTTCTGCTCAGTCTCTTGAGACAGAGAGCTGTCCAGGGATACCTCTGCCATCATCAGTCCTTTAATGGGGAGCAGTGATTGCTGTAGGTGTTTTGGGAGCCCAGTTAACATCTAGCCTTTTCTGCCCCCGAACCAGCACCGTTGCTCATCAGCAAAGCTCTGCTCTTTGGTACTTGACCTGCTGTCTTCTCCACTCGGCCGTGCTGGCCCCCTCCAGAAACACTCTCCCTCTGTCAGCACTGTGCTGCCCAAGGTGCCAGGCTCCTGCCAGCCCCATGGGCATGCCGCAGCCCATCCACCCTCATGCCCTGGGCTGGGAGGAAGACCAGGGGCACTGGGCCACACCTGACCCTTAGCATGTCTTACTCAGCAGTTCATCTCTTCAGGGAGAGGTTACTTAGCTCACACTGGGGGGTGGGGTGGCTGTGTGGTCTGTTTGTACTTTGCTTGCTTTGAATTTTCCCCATCAAATTCCCACCAAGGCACTTCAGCAGCAGTGCCCTTTTCCCACAGCCTGCCTGGAAAAGACATGGGGATTACGGTGGTGAAAACATGGCCCTCATTTTCTCCACTGTTATCCAGGAGAGAAAGAGCAGTAGCTGGCTACATGCAAATTTAATTGTGAGGCTTTTCAGTGGATTTAAATGGGTTTAGCTATACCAAAGCAGCTTTCATACATGTCTCAGCTGCAGAGTGTTTAGACCTCCATGGAGAATTTGACTTCTCAAAAACTAGCTTTGTTGGTTTGTTTATGCAAGGATCTAGGTATTTTGGGTGTTAAAGAAGCTTTAAAACATTACTGGCTGCAAGGCAAAAGGACCTGGACTCTGCCCAGGGCAGAGGCAATAGCTGATGTGTCTGATAAGAATGGTTTATTCAAAATGAAATCGGACACGCTTCAGGCTTACCACAAAAAGTGCTCTCCCTGATCATCTAATAAATGCAAAGGAAGGCTCAGGATATATACTATGCACAGAAATTAAGTACCTTTCACATGGAAGCAAAGAACAATTAGATCACAGCCTGCCCCGTGATATTAAACCACTTCAGTCCCCTAAAATTTTCAGCAATGACAAGAGCTGCAGGGAAAATGTCCTTCTTGAATTGCAGCCACTGCCTAAGATGTGCACCTGCTGCTCAGCCCCTATAAATCGCTGTTTTGCACTGGCTGCTCCATTTTTTTCACAGGATAGCATCTCACTGGATTTGCACAGGAGGATCATGTTAGCTGTCATAACTCAAACAATTTTTTTCACACCACGCTTATCACTCACAGCCCCACAGAGTCTGGCGGCTGTGCTGAACTTTGATACGTTTATTGTTGTTCACCACTGAGGTAGCCCTATAAATCTATGTAACTTTTTACAAACATAAATACATTATTCCTGTTCCAAGGAAGGACCATATCGTTTAAAAAGTGCTGTGCCAGGAGAATAGTTGGATCAAGGTTAATGAGCTATTCAAGTGTGATCAGAGAGAAGCCACATGTGTAAATACGTAGGTGACTTTATTGATCTTAGCCTGGCAGAACTCAAACTAACGCCACTCTCACCTGGTATCCTGGTCTCAAAACCATGACACCTGGTATCACCAGAAATAAAAGCCAATTCAACACTTGAAATGGCAATGCTGAAATGTTGAAGCAGCAGAGCATTCAACACTGTGCATTTTCCACCTCTGTTATCCTTCCTGCAATAAAATCTGGCTTTGCATGAAAGAGGCCAAATGAGAAGTGAAAGCAGCATGGACAGAAGCAGTGATGCAGAACCATGTTCCATAACATTTACAGCTGAGCAAATTGGTCAAAATTCTCATGTTGCTTCAGTTCATCGGGACACCTGGATACCCACCCACCAGTACTAGCTGTTCTCCTCACACCACGCTTGCCCTCACAGCAGAATATGTTTCTCCATCACCCATCAAGAGGATGAGAGAGAGGTGGCTGGGGAAGAGGAAAGGACTCATAAGAAAACCTCTCCAATGTCTCCCAGTTGTATGTGGGAGATGCTAAAACTATGTGACTTAGCCTGAGACAGCCCACAGGGGTGGAAGAGCTGAATCTATTTTGAACTTTTTTGTCTTTGGGATAATCTTGATGTAGAAAGCTGCCTGGAGCTGCTGGTGCCCGTTTGTCCCTCTTCATACCTTTTTCTGAGCAGAACAATGAGTGTCCTGGCCTGAGACCTTTTCATCTTCTATCCAGAGGTCTAGCATTTGCAGGGTTTTACCTCAGGTTTCAGAAGCATGCACTTTTCCTGTGAACATTGAACAAACTGTAAGGCACAATTACCTACAAATTGCCATTGGATGGATGTTGATTACAGTAAATAAGAACGAAGAGATTGTACAGAAGCAGTTTGAAAGAAACCAAAATGAAGATCATTTATGTTTTCTCAGACTGCTTTCAGTAGCTTTGTTGTATACACACTACATTTTCTACCCTGATTGAAATTCAAATTACTTTCTGTGTGGGAAGACCTAGTGAGAACTATGGATACCCTTCATCTGCAGATTTGGGAATCCTGTATTTAAAATGTGGTATTTAGCTGAAAGGCGGGTTGTCAAGCCAAGCAGCCTGACCTGAGCAAACGAAGGGGAAGCACTTCCCTGAAGGGAAGCCTTCACCACAGGTTTTGGGCAGAGTGAGACCCTTGCCCCACCCCATCTGTCCCTTCACAAAAATCTCCGTGTTAGTGCTTCTGAGATGGACTAGACAGGCATAGCTGCAAGGAAGAGCAAGGGAAAAGCACAAGAAATGAGTCTCATACTCAGCATGTATAACTCAGCAGGCCCCCTATCTGCAATTAGTCCTTTCATAGCACTGCTCCTCCAACACCACAGAGCCTGCCTATGAACTGACAGCCATTTATACTTTTTTTTTCTCAGTTGCTTGCTGTGAAACTGCAGTCACACTCTATGAGGCTGGCTAGGGAAGTAAAGGGCTGGTGTCACCGATGAAAGCACCGAGATGCATCTTCGAAAGAGGATGGAATTTTTCGTTTCCAAAGGAGAGGAGGCAAGACACAAAAAAGGCAATAGCTCCCACCACCTGCACCCACCCGAGCAGTGAGGTATGTCTGGAGTAAGTAGATGCTCTTTAATATTTACAGTGCCATATGTGAGAGAAGACTAGTGCTTTGCTCTGTGTCATGCTCCCAGTTAGCACTAGGAAACATGAAGCTCTCTCTGCTTTCTGAAGTGCAGGTATTGTGTTTGAAAATCCACTCGTCCCTGAAGAGTGCTCATACAGCACAAGCTAAAGTCGCTCCTTCAGAAAGTACTCCCTATGGGCTGACATCAGAATGGTCTCTGAGTGCAGTAACTTTTTAGTTACCATCTTGAATATTCGTCTGTGAATAGATCACTTGACTCTTGCCATCAAGGGTTAGGACTTGCAGCACCAGGTCCTGCCCTTGGCTCACAACAGTCCCACGAAACATTACAGGCTTGGGGAAGAGTGGCTGGAAGGCTTCCCGCAGAAAAGGACTTGGGACTGTTGGTCAACAGCCAGATGAATATGAGCCAGCAGTGTGCCCAGGTGGCCAAGAAGGCCAGTAGCACCCTGGCTTGTATCAGAAATGGTGTGGCCATCAGGACTAGGGAAGTGATTGTGCCCCTGTACTCGGCACTGGTGAGGCCGCACCTTGAATACTGTGTTCAGTTTTGGGTCCCTCACTAGAAGGAAGACATTGAGGTGCTGGAGTGTGTCCAATGAAGGGCAACGAAGGTGGTGAAGGCTCTAGAGAATAAGCCTTATGAGGAGCAGCTGAGGGAGCTGGGGTTGTTTAGTCTAGAGAAAAAAAGAGGCTGAGAGGAGACCCTATCACTCTCTACAACTGCCTGAAAGGAGGCTGTAGCAAGGTGGGTGTTGGTCTCTTCTCCCAAGTAACAAGCGATAGGACAAGAGGAAATGGTCTCAAGTTGCACCAGGGGAGGTTTAGATTGAATACTAGGAAAAATTTATTCACCGAAAGGGTTGTCAAGTATTGGAACAGGCTGGCCAGGGGAGGGGTTGAGTCACCATCCCTGGAGGTATTTAAAAGATGTGTAGACATCTTTTAGTGGTGGACTTGGCAGTGTTAGGTTCACAATTGGACCCGATGATATTATGGGTCTTTTCCAAGCTAAATGATTCTATGATTCCATATTTTTGTTTTCAGAACGTGTTGGCTGTCTTCTCCTCCCAATACAGCATAAATAAAAGCCATAACATGTGGTACTCTAGGCAAAAACAAACAGAAAAAAAATCACAGGTACTTCTCCCATTGTCTTCCTGCCTCTAGAAAATATTTCCAGATAAACTTGTGCAGCTGGCACCAAAGAAGCAACACAATTAGACAGTAATGGTGAGAGACTGGATCTGTTTAATTCAAGACTTTCCCACTTGTGGAAAAAAAAGTTTTATTTTCTTCTCCTTTCACCCTTTGATTTTAAATGTTTGATGCAATAAATTAGCAGCAATTAGACTCCGTAGGTTTGCATTCCCCAACAGCTTCTAATTAGAGATGTAGCACGCTGCACAACCAGCCTGACTCCTGAGCACTCTCTGAGATTGCTCTTCTGGGGCGCACCGCACCCTCACCATGTGGCAGCCAAGCCTTTCCCTTCAGGAAGTAGGTGCACCACAGAAGCTGCCTCTCCAGACACTGAAAGGGGCTTTCTTTTTGTTACAGTTTACGGTCTTGTCCCTTGTTCCTGGCCAGGGGATGAAGCTTTTCTGCTCCTTCAGGTCCTGCTCTCTCCCTCCCTCTCTCTTCCTCATTCACAGCTGTCTGCAGCCACCTTGGCTCTGGAAACATGAGGAAATGCAAGACCATAGCAGACATCCTTGAGCAAAAAGGACCCTGAAAGCTGTAGATGTGTCTTGACAAATATTAATCCTCTTTACTGATAACTCCAATTTAAAGTGACAGTTTTTAAAACAGCTTTTGGATCTGATTTTCAAGGTGGCCTGAGCCATTTGGGCAATTACAAGGGCAGGAGAAATCTGGTGAACATGAACTTCAATTCTGACTCAGACTTCAGAGCATGGTCACAGTAGGAATGAACCTATTAACAAAGCTGGAAATGTGTGAAGTGTTTGCCTATAGATATTCCTGCCCCTCGTCTGAACATGAGTCGAAGATCTTCATGTATACGAAATAGGGATTTTTTTTTTTATGATCATTTTCCTAGACCATAAGTGCCCTGGGAATCTGCACTTTGTGAAGAAAAGACTTTTGTGAACTGTTTTTAAGTAGGATCACTCTTCCCTCTTGGGTTTAGGGGAGAAGAGAGTGGAAGTCAAATCATAGAGAGAGCTCTACAGACTATCCTTTTGCATTCTATATTTGCCAGTTGGGTATTTATTCTGCTATATTTTCACATCTGGATTCTATCCTGTGAATATGACCTTTGTCCCATAGGTGAGAAGATACTTTATCTATCTCAGTTGCAGTCGTGATTTCTTCCTTGCTACTCGTGCTGTCAGTGTCCCCCTCCAGCGCGCCTCAATTTTCCCTACTCACGCTCAGTACGTGCCCTTCTCCCTCAGATGCTTCTGCTGTTAATAACCAACAAAGGTTATACTACCCAGCACTGATAGTACTGCAAGTGCTAAGCAGCTGCTCACAGTCCCTGTCACACCTAGTACTAGCAAAAAAACCAAGTACTGCAGCAAGGGCTTCCCTCGTGGCACTGTATGCCATGCAGGAGGATGAAGTGATGCAGTGGCATGAGGGGCTTGTGCAGCCCAGCTGAAAACCCCAGCCCTGTGGTATGCAGAGGAAGAGGGCTAACACAACCAGCCAGGTCTGATCTGGGAAATGTAGCCTTGGGTTCATGCTCCAGCATTGCGTTGGCATAGCGCACTGAAAAAAGGTAGCAGAAATATCAAAAATAAAAGCAGACTGATTCTGAGCACAAGCAGAATGAGCAAACACAGAGCAAGCTTTGCAAAGAAGGGTAATACCATAGGCAGGAGCACTCTTTAAGTCATAAATGTGACCCATGTAACCAAGATGTATGAGCAGTGACGGTTTCAAGACAGATGAACAGAGCTCTGTAGCAGTGCTTTCTTGTGCTGCATCAATGAACTGGCAAGGCATCAGATTGAGTCAGCCTGGGACAGCGAGCCCAGACCTCCCCTGGCTACAACAGCCACCCTTTTATAAGAGGTCTCTTTCCACAATTTTTGCTCAGGGGGTCAGCCATGTAATGCTGATAACGACTGCAACTGAGTATTGTTTTGTGAATCTCACAGTTTTCAGGCTTTGGGAAAAAAAATCCACCCACTCTGCAGGCTTCATGTGAAGACTCCTAGCATTCTTTAAGAGAGGTATGTATTCGATGCAAATAAATGGCATATTCAGAATTTAAGAGTTCCACTCAGCATTTGGTTTTGCAAATTATCACTTTCATAGCTAACCCTCACAAAATATTCCTCAGGTGTTGTGACTGGTGAGAAAGCTTTAATATCTCATAATCCCAAGGTCAGAGCACAGATCTGCACCTAACTACAAGTCTTTGGAAAGCAGTATTCAGAAATGCTCTCCAGTTCTTGAAAAGTTTAATAGGTGATCAGCAAGCTGTTCACTCACCCACGGTTGAGGGTTTCAGAGTACATAATGCTTTTATGCTAGCACTACTGTCCCACAGCATTGATCTTGTTATTGCTTTCAGGAAATATAGATGAGGCTTTTTCAGTCTAAAGGTATTGATTTTTTTTTCCTGCAAAATATGAGGTTTGAAGACCAAATGGTCTTCACAGCTAAATCACAAAAGCCCAGTGAACACCATGGTTATTGTATGACTGCATCTTTGCAACATACAGCATGCAGCTGGAGTGTCCTGGAAAAAGAGCAAATCCCAGATAGGGAGGGGGCCACGGCAGCAGGCTTCAGTATGGACAAAGGGACCAATCTAACTGGGGTAGGAAGAGAAAAGCCCAAGGTGCTGGGCAATGCCCCCAAACTCCTCAGGAGCTTGCAGGGTCCCAAGAGCAAGCTCAGCTGCATTTTTTTACTTGGGGAAACAAGCATTTTGCAACCCAGATGTGTGGTCTTGGCCCCATAGCACCCCTTCCACTACATCACACCCAGCCACAGACACTCTGCCCAGGACAAGGAGAGATAATCCTCCGCTCCCCAGCCCGGGCATCCCACAACACTCAACTACCACAGTCTCCTCAGGGCTACCACCAAGGTCGTTTTCTTTACAATAGGAGACATTGAATTAGTAACAGCAGGCATTCTGTCAGAGCAAACTCTTTTAATTGACATGTTTATGGCACCATAATGATGGTAGCAAGGCAGAAATAATCTCACTGATCTTTGTTTAATTTGATCATCTGGAGCGTTCTAGAAAATGGGCCAAACAGTTCTAATCATGTTGTGGAGTAGAATAATGAACCATCAGAGGTCAATGGGAAAAACAGCAACTGCATCTCTTTTTCCCACACTCCCACTGTCTAACAGAGATGCTGGATGTGGCTCTTTGCTCCTGTTCCTGTCATCTCATCTCCACTTGCTAAGAGAGCAGGCATCTTTGCTTTGCCTGCCGGATATACTGGACTCTGGTGTGTCTGTTCTCCAGGCTTTGAATGTTACACATCTTTCAGAGGTGTAAAAGCTACATATCTGGGAGAACGGACAGCATGGGAAGAGGTTTCTAATAATAGAACTGCTCCTAGGAAGTTCTGAGCATTTTCTGTGCCTGTGGTGTCACCTGCTCACAGAAGGAGCTGGAAGCACTCCCGGCAAAATGCATTTTCTTTTCACATTCAGGATGGAAACCATGTTAGTGAAAGACTACAAAAATCTGACTGCTGTGTGTTTAGATTACATGATATGCATAACAACTGAAAAAGTCTTCCCATCCTGAATACACATTCTTTATATTACTTGCATGGGTTATTCAGCTATACAATTGTGTAAATAATGGACAAGCCTTGCATAGATTTTCTAACGTGTAAAACAAGCCATGGAAATAAATCCAAAGGAAGCCATTTTCACCGTGTTTCTATAACTTACTCGTGCCTGCAATATTTTCCTTTTGATGCCTGAAGCAATGGTTTGGTCTAACAGAGATATGCATGTTCAAAGAACTGTCTTTCCTTTGATGTTGTTAAATATGATCTTAAAATATATCAATGACATTGTTAAAAGCCTAATCGACTTTTACTGCCAATAGGATCTCTTCATTTTATCAGTCCTCACATTGGGTCCAGATTCCTACTACTATCAAAGATATAGGCTGAATTAATGAATGATGCAATAACACATTCTGGTTTAGATCTTTGTTATTAAAGCCAAAAAAACCCAACTTCAGTCCAGACAAGTGACTGAAGCAAAATGGAGGCAGCACACTGAAGGTTTGTTTTACTCGACAAATCTCTGCGCTTATTTTATATTAATGTTCTAGACTGGTAGGACACAAGCCACTTCCAGGCTAGACACTGCAGAGCTGTGACTGAACAAATGAGCCACAAACCCAAATTTGTTTACACGATGTCCAGACCGGACCTGCCTCACATTCAGCCAAGCTGGAGTGCTCAGAGTGAGCTGTGCCTGTAAGCACACACCTCTCTGTGTGCTCTTGTGGATGGGATCCATTAGTTATAAAATAATCTTATTATTTTTAAAGTATTTTTTGTTTTAAAAGAAAATTGATTGTAAACATATTCATTTACCAAATAAAAAATGTATCACAAACACTATACAGTTATCTATTAAAGTCAGGGTTTTAAAGACTAGCTCTGGTTGTTGGGGTTTTTTTAATATTCTTTCTTTTAAAATTTCTTCTGCCTTTCTTTCTATTCCTTCCTTTCTTTCAAACTTTTTTCTTTCTCTCTTTCCTGCTTATTTTCTTTCCTTCCTTTCTCTCTCTGTTTTTTTGTTTTGTTTTTTTTTCCTAAACAGATTTTATTCATACAAGATGGCTCATTTTTTATCCATTCCCCTGCCATGCACTGTAAGCTGCTGTCTGGGGCTGTTCAGGGAGGTTGACTCTGGCGGGGGGGCAGCTCCACTGCCACACCAGAAAACCTGTAGGTTACTCCCATGGGGCAGCACCCTCAGCTTTGCCATTGACATACCTGGGCATTTTTTTTCCTAAACAGATTTTATTCATACAAGATGGCTCATTTTTTATCCATTCCCCTGCCATGCACTGTAAGCTGCTGTCTGGGGCTGTTCAGGGAGGTTGACTCTGGCGGGGGGGCAGCTCCACTGCCACACCAGAAAACCTGTAGGTTACTCCCATGGGGCAGCACCCTCAGCTTTGCCATTGACATACCTGGGCAGTGATACACCCTGAAGTGTGTCCTTCAGCAGGAGGGTAACTCACACATTCAAGTTTGGTTTTGTAAGGCTCTAATTCTTTCCTCATGGGATTTTCCATGTCTTTTTTTTTTGAGCCATCTGAATGCCACCGACTGCAGCCAGGCTGCCCTGCACCCTCTGATTTGGTGACCTTGCCTTCCTCTGTGTGCAATCAGATCACACTTTCTTCTAGTGAGAT
>NW_010122682.1:39935-42783 GCF_000699245.1 Pterocles gutturalis | reverse complement strand
CAGCTACCGCACACGCGCAAGTTGCGCGGCCGCCCGCAGCTTCCCCGGAGCCTGTTTCTTCAACGGAGCATGTTCAGCCTTATCAAACGGGCTGGGAGGGTAGGGCAGACCCCGTTTTCCGGGCGGGGGAGTCGGTATTAGGAGCTCTCTTGCCCGCGGAGGAGGCGCGGAGCCTGCGCGGCCAGCCGAGCAGTTTAGAAGCCGCCAACGCTCCCCCCAACGTGACCCCCGGCTCCCCCCGGAGCCCCGGAGCCGAGAGCTCCCGTTTTAGTGAGAACTAGTGACCTTTCCATGGAAAACCTCAGTTAGCGGGAAGGGGACACCGCGCAGGGCCCTCCCTGCCCCTCCGCGCCCCGCGGAGCGGGTCCCCGCCGTCCCCCCGAAGCATCTCTCTCTGGGCACCTTCGGGGGGGGGAGCCGCTCCGTGCTCTTTCCGGGGCTCATCCCCAAAAATCACTCCCCCAGCCCCCAAATGATGAGCTGACGCCCAACAGCGCGGATCTGGGGGTGTGCTGGACCACAGTGCGGGCAGCTAAAAGATAAATGTCTTTTTTTTTGTTGTTGTTTTTTTTTTTTTTTAAATATTTTTTTCTCGGTGATCGCCCCTTCCTGTCTGTTTTTTGTTTCTTATTATTTTTTTTTTTTTTCTTCTCCAACCCTACAGAACAATTCGTTGAGAAATCCTCTTGCGCCCAGCCTTTGAGTGATTTATCCAGCCTGGACCCCCACGGGGATTTTAGCACCAGCCCTTCATCCCTGTGCACCGAACCCCTCATCCCCACTACCCCCATCATCCCCAGCGAGGAAATGGCCAAAATCTCCTGCAGCCTGGAAACCAAAGAGCTCTGGGACAAGTTTCACGAGCTGGGGACCGAGATGATCATCACCAAATCCGGGAGGTAAGACAGCTTCCGAAGAGTGGCTTTGGACGGGGGTGGAAAAAGAAAAAAAGGCAAAAAAACCCCAAACCCAAGTTTTTATTTTGGGAGAGCAGCACGGATGGGCTAAGGGGAGGAGGAAGAGGGTAAAGCCCCTTAATTGGCGGTGCGCTGTGCTTCCCTAATAATTGGTTTGTTTCCCTAATAATTTCCCTCATAATTCGGTCTGTGGGTAAAAGCCCCTTGGTGCCGTGCAGTGATTTTGCAGGGCTGGGTTAGTACGGACAGAGGGAAATGCGGGGTCGTGGGGAAGCAATTAAGTCAGGACTCGGTTTGCTTTCTTTTCCTCTCGGTTGCAAGTAATGTGCGAAAGAATCCCAGGTTTTCTCCATCACCTCAAACCGTTCCTTTTCTTCAGTAATGCTTTTGGGGTTTGGGTCAGTCAAATTCAAGGTCTTGTCGGGTTTTCTAATCCTCAAAGTTATTTGTTAATGTATTTCCCTGATTTTTATTTATTTTTTTTTTCTAACTAGCGAGCTCTATCAGCCTGTGTTAAAAAAAAGTACGTCTGCAGTTTGAAGTTCAGATTTTTAAACTTTTCAAAGTTATTTAGCTTTATTTCTGGTCTATGCCAAAGCCTTAGATTTTAAAGTTGTGTTTTGCCAAAATTTAGGTGAAGAAAGGGAAGTTTACTTTTGAAAATTCCACTCAGAAATACGTGAGCGAGGCTTAAAAGAACATGCATCTAAAATATCGAATAATATTAACGGAAATAATTTCAGCAATATTTCCTTAACACTGGTATGGATCCCATTAAAAAAACCCCACGTTTCTAAGGACTTGTGTACCTTAGGCACAACTATTTTCTGAAATCGTTGTGTACTTTTAACAAACAGTAAAAAAATATTCTTCACTTTTTCACTTTTACCATTTTTTCCTCTTTGCTTACAAAAAATGGTTCTGATTTCAAGCTTCTCTTTCTGTGCGTACTAGATACACAGGATGTAATTTCTGTCATACTGAATCAGAATCAGTAGATGCTTCACTTTTTTTTTTTTTTTCCAGGTAGTTTAAATACAATTCTTAATTTTATCTGCTTTTCAGAAGCTCCGTTATTTCTGTTCTCCTTCCATGTATTTATTTTCTGATTCACCTTTATTTCAGGAGAATGTTTCCTACGATCAGAGTTTCCTTCTCGGGAGTGGATCCTGAAGCCAAATACATTGTGTTAATGGATATAGTTCCTGTGGACAATAAAAGATATAGATATGCCTACCACAGGTCTTCCTGGTTAGTGGCTGGAAAAGCTGACCCTCCGCTCCCTGCAAGGTTTGTAGATTTTACAGATGGTCTTTCTTTTATTTTCTTTACTTTTTATTTTCTTTTGGTTCAAAAAAAAAAACCCAAAAAACAAAACAACCCAACCTGCTATTAATCTTTTCATGCTGTTTGCAAACAGCGCTGAGACTTTAAGTCCCTGCTCAGCAAAGTTGATTGCAAAATTCTGATTTTCTGTGATGCAGAATCGGGCCTCAGGTCTCTGCTTGAGGTTTGATCTACACTGAATGTTCCAAGGCATGTAGGATTTGCCTAAAAGCTCAGATAAGGAAGCTTTTTTCTTTAAAAAAAAAAAAATATGTATTGGTTTAGGTTTGCCCCCCATGGTATTTGATCGCATAATTTAAAGCAATCCAAGCACCACCAGCCAAGACCAAGTAGAAACATTACATTACAGTTCAGCGCTGTTTATACTTAAGATTGTATTATTTCTTGATAACATATCCAGCATTTGTTAACCAATATTTTTATTCTTGCTTTCAGTTGTCTCTTAGACAGCAGGCAAAGCATGTGTCAACTCTAAAGCCCAGAATTTTTTTTTCTGTTACAAAATCACTGTT
Organism: Pterocles gutturalis; assembly: GCF_000699245.1. Lineage (NCBI taxonomy): Eukaryota > Metazoa > Chordata > Aves > Pterocliformes > Pteroclidae > Pterocles > Pterocles gutturalis. Next base: position 40,007 of record NW_010122682.1, on the reverse strand, counting down.
TTCTGAGACATTAGGAAAAAATCAAGTAAATTCACCCCCCCCCCCCCTTTTTTTCCAGAAAAAAAACACACA
>NW_010122682.1:0-39925 GCF_000699245.1 Pterocles gutturalis | reverse complement strand
TCTAAAAATATTCCATTAATGTAATTAATGACTGACTCCTTCCAGCATCAGGAAACTGAGGCTGCAGCACCGGGCTGTGTGGTGGGAGGGCACTTCAGCAGAGACCCACACTTCATCGTGTTCAGACCAGCACTTCAGTACGTACTTAAGTCCCCAAGTCCAGTAAGACTGAAGCACATGTCGAACGGCTTTGCTGAGTCAGAGCCGGAGATATGGAAATAACGTGGATGCCCCTCTTAGCTTCAAAGAAACTTTTCGTGGAGGGCTCTGCGCAGGCACACAGATCTGCTCCAGGTGGCTCAGCCCGGGGTTAAGAACTTGCTTATTACAGAGTCAGAAATTAGAATTGAAACACAAGAAATGGAAGCACAATTTTTTTTTTTTTTTTTGTATGTGAGTATAGGGACCAAATCCTGCGTGCTTGCCTCATATAAACAGTTTGACTGAAATCTTGCTGACTACCAATCTCTGGAAGGTGGCTCCAAGAAGTAAACAAACAAAAAGTGCATGCAGAGAAGCTGTGATTAAAGACAGCAACCTAGGAGTTATGTTGGCTTTGTTTTCAGGGCCAAAAACTCCTTCTTGCAATGTGGTTAACATCAGAGGGCTTCGTTTGACGTATTGTAATGGGCACTGATCAAAACCTAAAGAAAAACCATGGGTCCTGCTCCAAAAGAGTCAGCATCAAAAGAAGAAATAAGGGAAAGACAGAAATAGTTTTAAGGCAGGGTTATCCCTTTATTTTTCTGTTCAAGTGCCTTTTGGGATACCTTTAAATAGACTGCTAATTCACGCTGTCTGGCATAGACAGGTTCAATGAGGAAATACAAGAATATAGGATGAGATTGATCCTTGGAATAACTAGCAACTGCCCTACTGACAGTTTTAGAGCTGGGGTCAAACCTTCTTGGAGTTTAATATTTCTTATCATCATCCTGTGGTAGCTCTTTAAGGTCTTCAGAGTCAGTGTCCCTATGTGCAAATGCATACCTGTGCTGTTTCACTTTCAGGGTGTTTCACCCCTATGTACAAACGTGGACCTTTCCTCTTTCATTTTTAGGATGCTTAGCCAAAAGACCATTGATCACAGTGCAGGCACAGATTACTTTTTCTTTTTATGAACAGTATATACATTTTGTATGTACATTTATGTGCTCTCTTCTTTTTCTCCTCTTTGGTGAAAAAAAGGATGTTAAAGAGGTTCAGCCTGCTGACTTTTGCATTACTAGTGCTTTTTCTGGAGTGTTAATGCATCTTTTGAGATGGGAAGCCTCAGTCTTGCTTGAACAGATGAAAGGTATTACTCCTCCCACTGCGAAACGGGTTTGGTCCTGCTCTAGTAACAGGAGCCCTTAATGAAGTTGTCACCCGTGATTTCTTGCCCTCCAAACACACAGTTTTAGCTCTCCTTGCTTGAGGAGTGTAGGTGTGCTTAGCATCCGGGCACGAGTACCAAGGTGCTAACTCCCCCTGCACTCCACTGCCTGCATCTCCATACCGTGCTTTTGCAGGGGAATTATTCAGGAGTCACGTTGTGCATAGATGTAAGGCTTTGCAGGATTGAACCTCTTAGTTAGGTGTTTTGCTCTTTCAATGCCAAGACAGTTTTTTTTTTTTTTTTTTTTTTTTTTTTTAATTCCAGAGTATTTTGTGATTCTGGTTGAAAGATTAGCCCTTCAGGGAATTTGCTACAAAAAATGGTTTTAGCCCTGTCTTCCTGCTGTCAATGTTGAAGACAAGTTTATGTTGTAACGAACACTTAAGTAGAAATACTTTTCAGAGAATCTTTTGTAAATCTTCTGAAGTGCTATCTGGGGATAAAAATCCTGTGTGATTATTTTATGTTTGCTCTTCCAAATTGCTAAGACTGTGTGAAAAAACAGTTTAAGTTTCAGCATGTACCTTTATTTGCTCTTCCTTCTTTTTCATCTCCTTTCTTTCACTCAAAAGTCTATCTTTTTTTTTTAACTGTATTTTGCTATGATCATTTGTTTAATGGATTTATAGTGTTTACACCCTTACAGAGAACTCTAGGTAGGAAACCTTTAAAAGGTGTTACATTTTGCAAATTATTTGAGCCATGAAGGTAATTAAAAGCACCATGCACAGGGCTTGTAGGACCAGACCGACTGTTAAACTAAATAGATGGGGAGTGGTGTCACATTCCAAAATATGCAAGAAGGAAGCAGTACCCAAACCTTGCATATATCACGGAACATTCTATACTGTGGAGCATATTCACATCCAAATATGGCTCTTAAATCCTTTGTGAATGGAAACAAGCAGCCTGTTGCATCTGGCCAGCCTTAGGCAGCAGAGCCCAAGCGAACTTCATGCCTCCCTGGAATGTGCACATTTATTTCTCTAACCCATTTGCTCATGTGCGCTTGCAGTCCCCTTGACTCCTTCCACTTCAGAGGGCGATATGTTTAGTTTTCAGCCCTCTTCTCTGGGGTGTACAAGCTCAGAGAAGTGTGCGGATAGGTGTAGTTCACCAGGTGGAACCATCTGTTGCAGTGGGATCGACGGCGTGTGGCAAATCAGTAAAGAAGAGTGAGGTCTATTAATATATTTATGTAACCAACATGCAGGTGCCCATCCTTCAGTGACCTTCCCGTTAGCTCTCTGCTAACATCCAGGCACTTCGTAGTTTGAAAGCAATGCTGCGCATTAACCACCTATGGTGTGAAACAATTGTGCTTAGCTTTTAGACACGTGAAGATCTTTACTCATTCTCCAGTACATTTTTGAAATAGTTTGGCTTTTTGGTCCCAATTAGACAAACCTTGCTGAGCCTGACACTCTGTGATCATAGTAAAAATTATTAGCTATCCAGACATTCAAAATCAGGAGTCAGGCTCCAAAAAAAAAAAAAGAAAAAAAAAATCACAAGACCAACTAAAAGGTTGCAGGACATGTTTGGGACTCTTTTTGTGTTACCTTCTCTAATTCAGGGCTCTAAAGATTGAGATTTTCACTGCTTTTTAGAGGAAGGCAAAGTTAATTTTCACAAGAGGTAAAATTCTTTTGACATAACAGGATTTCAGGTCTTGAGTTTTCAGAGACATCATAATTTTTCAGTGCAATCAGCAGAGTTGATATGAGCAAGGATGCCTGTATGCTCAGAATATTTTACTGCGACAGGAACCCTGGCTCAGCATCCCTCCCTTGGACATAGCTATACCAGCCAAGCTATGCTTCAGATCAGTGTTAGGAAAACATCCTGCACATGTGAAGCGAGCTGAGCTGGTAAAACTTTAATTTCACTGCATCTTGGGGATTCTGCTGGCAAAAAACAAAGACTGCAGGATCAAATCTCCTTCCTCTTTGAGCAACAGAGCTGTGCTCCCCAGAGCCTTTAGTCCAGGCATTCTTTGATTAGGGATCAGCGTAGTCTATCGGAGAGTTACGCCCCGTCCTTTAGTGGTTTTTCCATTCTCCTCTTGCCTAACCAAAATCATATCTCAACAACAACAAAAAACACATTTATCTTTCTAAACCGGCATCTCAGCACTGCCCCACCCACCTAATGGAAGAAATCCATCCATGTGGCCAAAGGCATCACCCAAAATGAGTTAGGTCCTCAGCAAGCAATAACCAACACCGACAGAAGCAGAACAGAGTTGGCTTGCACTAGCTGAAGGTCTAGTTCAGCTCTTAACTCACCATCACAAAAGAACATTTGAGTTAAATAATATCCAGCAATATATGACTCCAATAAAATAGTTTTTAAATAGCCTGGCACTTGTAATTAGTCTAGTCATAATGTATATATCATTGTATCTACGTGTCTTCTGTGCTTCCTTTTCTTCTGCTTCATTTCCCAAGTGGTGGATTGTTAATTACAGAGCTGCAATTAATTTTTTTCGTGTCAGACCACTGTGCTGGACTGCAGCCTTCAACCTCTTATAAACAGATGTCACCACAGCTAATGTGTGATTGAGTGCAGGTTAAAATCATTATCACAGTTTAATGTTACATATAAAGAAAAATGCATTTTTATCTGCATTCCCCCATTATCTCTCTAATGACACCATGTTTTTTCTCTCAGAGCTGTAGTCATTGTTATTTTAAGTGCTTGTTAGTACAGCTGCGGGGAAAGACACGATCAATTTTTCATTTGGGAAAAGACACAACAGCGAATGTTAGTTAATGTCTCCATTTTAGATAACTAGATAAAATAATAGGTATGGTTAGAGAGCAATCTAGCAGTTGGACATGGGATTCTTCATTATGTTCCAGTGAATTAAACAGCTCAAGTCATCTGCTTTTACTGTCTTTCATTAATGGTCAGATTTCAGGCATTCATTAATTTGGGGGAGATTGTGTGTGTCTTGCTCAAGTAGCAGCTCTGTATTACCCCAAGCTCTCAGGAGATCCATCTCTGTGACACCACCACATACCCCCCAAAGCAAGATATTATGAGCTTTTTAATTTCATACAGAAGTAGTCCCCATGCACAAGCCAAGAGGTGACATTTTTAATGAGGAGGCTTTTTCCCTGTGTTTTTTTTAGGTTGTACGTACACCCTGACTCCCCATTTACTGGAGAGCAACTGCTGAAGCAGATGGTGTCCTTCGAAAAAGTCAAACTCACCAACAACGAGCTGGATCAGCATGGCCACGTGAGTAGCCCTTCTCGTGGGAAAGGGTAAAGGAACTGCCAGAGGGGAATCGCTCACTTGTGCCACAGGGCTAAGCTTGAGGATGAGAGACCACAATGGGAAAAGGACGCCTTGGCCCCCAAGTTACATGTTTCTTGGCCAGCCTCTCCTACCACGGTGGAGGAGGACACTGCATGAAGCTTAAACATGTTGGGTTTGAATGTTTCTTGTAGAGGAACAGGTGACTTCAGAAATCAGGGGTTTTACCTTTCATAAAATAGAGCCCAGGTCAATGAAAGTGTTCAAATCATGCTCCTGCTGCTGTCAGAAGCAGGACATCCCTTGGGGACAAGTTCAGGGTGGAGTCGAGCATCAAAGCGATGGAGAGAAGGAGGGCAGGTGAACTTTTTTTTGTGCTTCTGCCCCCAGTTTGCTGTGACTTGGCAGTACGCTCTGCCACATGCAGTCGCTAGCAAGGTCACACGCTTTTCCATGTGTGCTTGGAAGCTCCCTCTTGTTACAGGCAACCTGTTGGGATTGGGTCCATCAATAAGAGATCTTGTACTTCCAGACCCAATACGGCACGGGCACAGAGTCACCAGAAAATACTGATGTGACACCAAAGTAAGGGCTATCGAATTATAAAAATAAGTGTGCATCGGTTGCTCTTAAAATAACTGTAGGCTACCTGCAAGGCAAGGTGCCACAGAGTGGACTTGGACCTCTACAGAAGACAGGTTCCAGCTCTGATCAGTACCAGCTCATTGTCACAAGCCCTGAGGGTGGAAGCTAGTAAATAGGCTGCAGAGCTGCTGGCCATAGGTTCCTGCTATGCTCCATCAGCAGGGACTGTCTAATGGTAGGTGGTAAGAAACAGTGTTTCCTGTCCTGTCCCCTCCCCAAAAGTGTCTGTGAAGTGCAGGAATGGCTCGGTGCCACCTCCAAACTGCAAAGGAAGAGCTAAAAGTGTTGCCTCTGAGCTCGGCAGTTCCCCAGGGGAAGGTTGGAGGAGCAAGAGGATGGATTTGAGAAGGTTGTTGGCTGATGACGGAGCAGATAAGAAGAATGAGCGTAAAGGCAGTGTTAGTAAACCAGGTGTTGAGGAGAGAGGAGTGATTTTGAACTCTGAAGCACATGTAGAGGTAACTAACCTGTAAAGTTGAATAATTGTGGCATCCATCCCCTAGTGTGCTATTTATTGCCTTTTCGGACTTGTTGGAGACAGTGGCCATCTGTCTGAGCTGTGTTCTGTGCAATGCTTCTCATCTGAAAGGCAGTTTTTGCTTGTTTCACGACCTAAGAATTGAACCACAGCCACGATCACTTAAAATATATCCAGGAAACAACAACAACAAAAGTAGTTTAAAAAAAAAAATCCCACAAAACAGAAGACAACCCAGATAGATGTCTGTGTGTTATTCTTTTGCAAAGATCTGTCTGTGCGTATATTTTTCTTGAATCTGGTTCCCACCGTTGCTCCCTTCCTAACTAGCAGAAAATGTCTTTTTTTTTTTTTTTTTCCCCTTCCCTCTCCTTTATTTCATAATCTGTAGAAGGGCAAAGCTGAAGATTTGTGGGCTCTATCACCGGGTGATGATAGAGCAGTATATGTGCGCATTTAAAAAGAAAAGCATTTTTCATCATAACAGGGGCCATGTGTGCCTCTAATAAAGGGCTCGCAGCAGTATATTGCAAACTAGTTAGGAGCAGTGCAGTTCCCAGAAGCCCAGATGAATGTAAAAAAGAAGTAGAGCTGAGAAGCTGTCGGGAACAGAGACATGTGACAGAGCAAGATGTAATCGTCTCAAATACAGGCAGTGGGAGAAAATGATCCGTAACATTTGAGTTATGGCCTCGGTTAACATTTGAAGAAGTGGCAGAGGTGGATCCCATTCCTTTTGTGAAGATTTTTGACAGCCAAAGTTGATGGAAAGTTTTGCATGTTCAGTTAAGAACAAGCCCTGAAGGCTCGATCCCGTGTTTAGATTTGCATGACAGGTGTTAACGCCTTTGCAGAGCGCTCCGTTTTTTAATATTTTGTGGTTTTTTATGTTCCAAATTAGGGTGTCAGGTTTTGTGTGCTGCCTGTGAATTTCTTCCTTAATTCTACTGAGCATCCAATGAAGCTATGTAAATACCATCATTGGATGCTCAGTAGAATTAAGGAAGAAATTCATTCTCTGGAGGCTTTAAGGAGGGCTTGTTGTGCCATGGCTGATGGCATTTCCAAGCTCCCATGAAGCTCAGAGAAGTGGAGAATTGAAATGCCTCCTGAAGCCTCTCCCTTCAGTTTGAAAGAGCCCTTATTCCCTGATGAGATCTTTTTAATTGACCTGCTAAAATCTTAATTATGTTTGATAAGGCGTGTTGGTTCCTGAGGAAGTTTTAATGACCTAAGAGATGCCTTTAAATACTTGTTATAGGAAGAGAAGCTGGATCCAACCTGATTCCAGTTTAGTTCTAGTTGCCTGCTTTCTCCATCCTCCAGAAGCCAGTTTGAGTCATTAAGGTAATTGTGGTGTTTTATTTGTAGGGTGGTTCGTTTCCTGAAAAGGAAACTGAAGAGAAGGGAGACATTTGTTTGTTCTAGCGTGTTTTTTTCTTTTCCCTTTTTCTGAGAATTTTGGAGTCGGCAAGTGTCTCTGCTTGTGTATCTTCATCAGCACGCACAACCCCATAGCTATGTCCAGATTCTCCCCAGGCATCAGGCAGAAGTCTTATCTCTGTGTGCATGACATACAGCTCGCTCCATGGAAACATTTTCAGATATCCTTACCAGAGGAAGGAAATGGCTCCTGTCTCTGGATTTCTACAGCTGAGAGAGTAACGAATTTTTTTTCTGGTTATGGAACATTTATGAATGTGATTTTTTTTTTTTCTGGATTTCTGGTGATGTTTTTCCCACAGACTGCTTCTTTCAGGACTTTTGGTTGCGCTTAGTTGGGGTGATATTGTTTCTGGTTTATGGTGAGGTGAACCGTGAGTGTATACACTATTGTAATTGCTTTTCTGGCATTTATGATAGCAAAACTCAAACACATGAATGTTTGCAAAAGCAAACACAAAGGTGTGAACATGACCAACAAGTAACTGTGAAAGCAGGGGTTTCAGAATAGCCACAAGGAGTTACGTCTGGGGCATTTTTTTTTTTTAAGTCAACCTGAAAAAAGTGAGGAACCCCCATGCTTTTAGAAGGCAAACATGCCCGGTACTACTCTTCTTTGGTGGAAGCTGCATTCACAGCATAGTTTCTGAATTCAAAGTTACCTTTGGGGATTTTGCAGCTGGCATCCAGATTGCCTCTGGTGACCGGTCTGGAGCCAGTGGGAGCCAGATGCCTCCAAACCCACCTGCCCTTACAGTAAGCGGGATCCTGTAAGGATGGATCCTGGTCACCTCCCTTGCTGCAGCACGAAGGCAGGTGGGATGGCCTTTTCCATGCAGGTACGGGACTGCTTGGACTTTGAGACTGCCTGACTTGGCTTGCCTCTGGTGAGAATGTGTAGGTAGAGCATCACGGCAGAGGATGTCATCCATGTGCACTTTTGGTTTGGGAAAACTTTCTTAAAGGATTCCACCATCTTGTTTGAGAAATCAAGTTTCTTTATCACAATTTGCATTCACTGAAAGGAAAGGGCATGTGTGGGAGCTGCTCTGTCTCAGTTTTTCCTCCTTCTGCTCAGCTGCTGCTCAGATGTAATGCCTTGGTGTGGAAATCGCATCCCTGAAAGGCAATGGGAAGCCCCAAGCTCTGTGGGCCAGTCCCTCAGTCAGATCATCACCATCCAAGCACTGTCGTTTAAAATGTGTTTTCCCAGAGCAGCCCATGTGACTAGGCTGGTAAAACAAAATTTTACGAAGAGGGGGGAAAAGTGCTGAGCAACCTGGTCTAGTGGAAGGTGTCCCTGCCCATGGCAGGTGGGTTGGAACTCGATGGTCTTTAAGGTCCTTTCCAGCCCAAACCGTTCTATGATTCTATGATATTAATGTCAGGATCAGTGGCCGTTGTGTGTGAGCATGCATAAAATGGTGAAATTATTTGAGAAAGGGTAAAAAGCAGACATGCAATGCTTTCAGGATGATGGTTCTCCATCACTGTAATGACTTTCCTCTCGCTGTGTGCCCCCCACGAAGTCACAGTGCAAGTCTTAGCAATATTTGGCCCTGAAGGAGCAGCGAAGACAATGCTGATGGAAATTTTAGTCATGCCAAAGCTGTCTCTAAGCTCTCCACTCCAATGCAACGTGCAACTTTTCTCATTGACTGAGTTAGCATGAAATACTGCACAGCTTCTGCTGTGTTTCAGCCGAAGTCGACGCTTCCCCAGGAATGCACATTAGCTATTCCAGATGTACCGAGCTGCCTGTTAACGTCCTGCAAAATAGAACCACCCACACTGTTGCCAGTTTTGTCTTGTGACTGTGATTATATCCAAAACAAGTACTGGTGTGAGCAGAGCTCTGTATTTAATTCTTACATTGTAATACTGTGGTTAGAGGCAGCCCAACAGGCCTCCAGCCAGCGGTAACTGGAGCAAGTGGGACTCTTGGTGTGATGCTGGCGAACGTTGAAATTGGTTGGTTGGTCCATTAGGTTTGGAATTATTTTGGGAGCTCGTAAACAATTATTAATGATGATAAAATGGCAAAACCTGGTCACTTTGGAGTTCTGTACTGGTTTCCCTCCTTGCTTTCGTTTTTTGTGGTCTGCGGTAAAGAGCTTCTATGAAATGGTTTGCTTTAAAGGTTTGCCATGGTAAAAGGATCTTGAGAATTTTATTTTTGTTCAGCTGGTTTGTGCTGCTGCTGGCGGTGTTTTTTTGGTTGTTTTGGGTTTTTTTGTTTTGTTTTGTTTTGTTTTGTTTTGTTTTGAGGGGTTCCTGGCTGTTTTCCTTCTGCACCTGTATATTTGTGCAAGCGTGGTTTCTTGGTCCTGAGCGTTCAAGAGTTACACATTCCCCCTTGCAGCTGACACCTGCAAACTTGGGCACATGTTAGCAATAACAAATTCGGTATGTAAAACATCTTACCTGTAGGAACAGGTACTTATGCTTCAAAAAATGCATGCTCAGCATGGTGTAGGAGTGAGAGGAAACCAGCTCCTGGGCTGCCTGCTTTTCTATCTTCATTTTCTGGAACTGCCCAAAGGAGCTGGAGAGTTTGCTTTGAAGATCAGCCCCTGGGTGCTTAGATTTCGGCTGTCTCCCCTGCAGTGTTAATTGGATAGTTTTTTTTGTCCCCCGATGGTTTTGCAGCCTTCAAGGGTCCTGTTATCCTTCCTCTCGGGTCAGTCCCTTGTCACTCTCTCTTGCAGATTATTTTGAACTCCATGCACAAGTACCAGCCAAGGGTCCACATCATTAAGAAGAAGGATCACACAGCTTCTTTGCTAAATCTGAAATCAGAAGAGTTCAGGACATTTATCTTTCCTGAGACAGTTTTTACTGCAGTTACCGCCTACCAGAACCAATTGGTGAGTACAGTTGCTAATTTCCATGGATTTAACCAAATCCCACCCGGTTGAAAACTCCCTTTTCCCCAATTTAAACTAGGAAACTTTCTGGGATAACCTTCCTTTCCATCCTAATGTCTGTAGTGACTGTGCCCAACCTAATTCATAGTAATTCTTATGTATACAGGTAGTACTCCTAACTTCAAAAGGGCGATGAGGATTATTCATGGGAGTAAAGATGACATGAAAGAGGCTTTCATTTGTCTTCCCTTCCATCTATACAAAATCCATTTGCATATTATAATTTAGTCCTTTTCTAATTATAGCTCATTAAGGAACTCTTCGTATTTGCAGTGATCTTTCATGCCACGAGCTATCAGCTGAGAGATATTCTGGTTTGCACATGATTTCACGAGCTTACAAAGTTGACTAATTAAGCTGTAAGGCTCAAACGTAAGAGAAATCACTCAGAGATATGCTTTTCAGAGGCTGCCCAGATTACATCCAGATGTCTGAATTTCAATTTGCATGCCAGGGAATAATATATACAAAATGGAGGAGATCATAACAATGGATTGCTAATGAGTAATTTTAGGAAGTACATAAACAACCGGAGAGCAGGGGCTCTGCTCGACAGTGGATAGGGCTTGAATATTTCAGCCAGTGGAAGTAGGTGTTGGCTTCAGTGTGACTCAGAGTGTGCTCTAAGGGCTTAATGACTTAAAAAAAAAACAAACCTTCTTTCCCTCTCTAATGCCCCCAAGTTGAGAAAAATATAAGTAGTGTCCAAACATGTGGGCAGGCAGCATCACAGAGTACCTGCCGATTTATTTAAAGAAGTCTGCGTTTCTGAATATGAAGCAAAAGTAATTAATTTCTAAATGCTGTAAATAAAATTAAACTACTGCATGGGGGCTAAAGAAGGTATGAAGATAATAGTACTAGTATTGTTGATCCTTATGACAGACCCCACATCCTGCTTCGAGGATTTAATAACAGAATGTGTTGATTTTCAACTCAGGTTAGTATCTGAATGCTGCAGAAAATGTATTCAGCAGCTGGCAATCCCAAGAATATAATGTTTGGACAGGCAGTTAGATTTTTCCACTGAACTTTCTATAGAAACCAGCAAAATAGTAACAGGCACAAAACCAGCTAAACCTTGAATTTATTTCTGTAGATTCTGTAGATGGATTTGTGTTTACCGACAGTATTTACACCAGAGATGTTTCTAAACTAACCTTCCCAAAGCACATACATTAAGTTCTGGAAAATTTCTCAATGGAACATCTCCGGAACCCCTAGAGGTTGATGCTGTCATTTTATTTATGACTAATGAAAATGGAGCCTTTTTTCATTTTTGCCATTTCTTTCAGAACTGTTTTAAGGAGGGGCTGATTACATTTCTGGAGGTTATTAGATAAAAGCTAAATACATTACACTTTCAACAAACTATCTCATAATTTAAGATTTAAAGGGCATGCATTTATTTAAACAGTCAAACCACTGCCACAGAGTTGAATTGTAGGTCAGATTTCATTTAAAAATGCTTTCTAGCAGATGTTCTCTGATTGTTTGTGAGACAGTCTCTCAGGAAAAATATGGCCATAAATGATTGCGAGTCTCATCTGGCTTTGGTGAGTAGATACAAAAATTTTCTCTTGTGATGTCATACCAAATCTTTAATATTAGGAAAATGGAAGTTTGATTGGTGAAAATAGGCTTGAGAGATTAATAGACTTCCTTATTATTCTGCAGCGCAGTTGGCTCCGTGTATTGGTGATCTAAGTCCATGGGACTAGTTAGAGCTCGTCTTTGTTCAAGGTAGTTTTCACAATGCTGCCATAAAAACATTTGCTGGACATGAGGCACAAACCAGCCCCTCTTTCCAACAGCACCACGAGTACACCGGCTGGCAGGGAAGGCAGCAGTCCAGGGGTGCAGTGGGTTTCCCTGGGGTGACAGAGCAGGTGGGTGGCAGCCACAGAGCATCGTTCAGAGACTGCAGACCAGCAATTAAATACTCAGGTTTTGTCTTTGTAAGCCTGTCCCTCCCTCTCTGTGTTTCCCTTGCAGAAGACCTCTTTCTCAGAAATAAAAGTTGGGTTCAGTTGTTGTCTTTTTTTTTTTTTTTTTAATTTTGGGGAAGAAGCCACTCCATTTTGAAATACCTTTTTTTGACGAGAACATTTTATTGTTTAAGGATTTGGAAAAGATTCCTTTTCTTTCTGAGCCTTGAGGGCCAGCTGTTAAAAATGAGGTTGTGGGCTCTTCAATACAGGCTCTTTTTGAGGAAAGCCAAGCTGACACAGCTACCCAGTATGAAATGCTGAGAGCTGTTGGATTTTATAGGCTTCAACTAGAGTTGATGGCATTCACTGCCTTTGCAGGACTGGTCCTGTGTTGTCCCTCCTCAAGTTCTAACTCCCACTTAGAGTTTTATTTTTAATTCTTGGAAGACGTATGTCTGGAAAACCTGAATAGTATGCTGATGTCTCAGTTTCATTCACCAAATTTCATTTGGTTGGACAGCTAGAAAATTTCACAAGGGCAATGGTATATTTTTTTTTCCCTGCTCCCAAAACCCCACAACCTATACGTGAGAAGTTTGACTGGGAATTTAAGGGGAGCTCTGATGCTTTGGGGCAGAGGGACTCCCGATCGGTGGGTTACTCTGGCAGAATGTAAAGGCTGACAGGGTGCACTGGGCGGGTTTGCAGCTGCATTTGAGGAAGGGAGGAGAGTTTCATTTGTAAGATCTCTGTTTTTCCAGGACTGTGATGATTTTAATGGTGTTTAACTTCCCGAAGTGACTCTGTCACTTTAAATCAGAGTTTTCCCCACATTTTTTTCATCCCTCCTTCCCTTCCTCAGCCTCTTTCCATACAAAAACAGTTGAACTGCCCCTATGTGATGGCTGGTAGGTCTGGTTGAGAACATTTTCATCCTAATTTAAAAAAAAAAAAAAAAAAGAAAAAAAAGGTGGGGCTGAACTGAAGCAACATCTTCATGTCTGCAGGCAGTGACTCCCAGTTTGGGCTCGTACTGGCCAATGTGCTGCTCCTCCAGCAAGGCTCAGATGTTAGCAGGGTGTTATGTGTTGCTCATAAAAAAAGACAACCTTATTCATGCCTTCGAAGTATTTGGAAGCAGTAATGTCAAACCTGGGTGGGTTCCTCCTGCTCTGGGTAGAATGAGGGCTGAGCCCACTATGCCCTTTGGTCTTTCCATTGCCATCTGTGTCACATACCCTGGTTTGCCTCCCCGGTTTTGCAGCATCTCAAGAGTAGCACACATGCACACACACACAAGCAGCATGGATAAAATTAGCTGTGAAGTCAGGAGGATGGATTGGTTAACACTTTGTACGCTGCAATACCTTAACACTATATTCATGTCGCGTTGCTCTTTTTCTGTGTTTCCAGATAACTAAGTTGAAAATTGACAGCAACCCTTTTGCTAAAGGATTCCGGGACTCTTCCAGACTCACTGATATCGAGAGGTAATGGGGACTTTCTGTTTACTTTCCATGCAGATAAGATAAAGAGAAGAGAGAGTTTGTAGGAAAAGCATCCTTTCAACTCCTGAGAAGCTGTGGATTTTAATGTTATCTTGTTGCATATAGTAAGCCTCCTCCACCTTCTTTGAAAATACTTATAAACTTTATGAAGGAAGAGACAGTTTGAGTTTTGACATCTGTTCCAGTTGGGACTGATATATTCATCTTCCTTAGGGGGGTTCCTTGAAGGGGGAAGAGGGTCAGTTTTACAACTTCAGTATGAAAAGCTTTTTTCTTATTATGCCGTTTAATCCTATTGACGGCTGTGAATTGGGTCACTGGGAAAACAAGGGCAGTGGTCCTGTGAAAAACATCTTTATAGCTCCCCACTACTCCACACAGTGGAAAGAGAGAGAGGGGAGCTTCCCAAAATACACTTCAGCAGTCCCAGACACTGAAGTCAGCAATTATTGCCATGAGGACAGATCCCATAACTCCCACTCTGACGACAAAGATGCCATTTTTGTTTCACCAAAACTGTGCTACAGGCTGCATCAGGGGAAAGCTTTATCTGGAAACTGTTGAGTTTTGTGTGTGTAGAGCTCATTATAAGCAACTGCTGCCATAGGGACAGAAGCATTAACCCACAGTTGAGTAGGAAATAAACTTCAATCTCTTGGTAGCTCTCCAGTGCATCACATTTTTATGATATTGTGTGAAATAGTTTGGCAAATGAAGCAAATTAAGCTGCCCGTGTCCTTTAGTCTGGAAGAGAACTCGGTGGAGATGGATATAACACATCCAAATTTTCCTCCGAGCACACAATCATGAAAGAAAGTTTGGAGAGGCCAAAACCCTCCAGGCTTTTATGTGGGGATAGCCAGATGTAGTTGTGAATCATCTTTCATGGATGCATAGAGGGGACAAACTGCTCACTGCAGTCATAGCCATACAGCTAGAGAAAATCTCTACAGCATTTCAAAAGTATATCAACCTAAGCAGGTGGTATAAAATATGAAATAGTGGTATGTTTTATATCTTACTAGTGAGTGGATCACTAGTGAGCCACTGAGTAATTGAGTGAAAGAACAGTAATTTGGGAAAGCCAGCTTGTAGACTGCAGTGCACGCTTGCAAAGTTGTTTAAAATTGCTTCCTAAATGGAAGTCTTAGTTGAAAATGGGGAAAAAAAACAAAGCAAATTTAATTAAAACAGCATAGCCTGCTGTATTGACAGAGTACTAAGGTAAACAACATCCAAAGCTCAGGTTTGGATGCAATAAAGAGCCAAGAAAGAACCTGCAGGAACAGGAGAGACTTTGATTTTCACATTTCAGTTTCCTTGCTTTACAGACAGGCGATATCTAATGACACAGCTTTGCAATGGCTGAGAGAGGCTGACCAGATAAGCTGGGAGAAAAAGTTAGTTACCTCCAGAACCAACTATTGTGGTGCTGGATAGGAAGGGAATTTTTCCAGAGGGCATCTTATTATAATAGCACATGGCACGGAGTCAGAAATGCTGAGCACAAACTGCAGTGCCCTTTTGTTCATTGATAAGTGTAAGAATAGAGCCTGAGACAGCCTAGCCTAGGCACGAATGCTGCCATGAAAGATAAGGTGGCCAAACGGGAAACCTGCAATAAATACAAGAAACAGAACATGAAAAGTATTGACATTACATTAAAACTCTGGATTTCAGAGTCCAAGTTTGCTTAAGGTCTTATTTTGACTTAAAGTGGAAAGCTTAATCCTGATTAGGGAACAATGGTATTTAAAAAAAAACCGAAATGTGCTGCACAGCCCATCAAGTAATGAGGTAGCAAAAGTGTAACCCACAAGAAGGTTGGTAAGAGACTGAATTATCTGATATGGTCCAGAAATACCAAGGGTTTTATTCAGTCCCAGCATTAAAATATTCAGGCAGTTGAGAATGTCATTCTTTAAGTGCCCACTGGTTCTATAGATTTCATCTTAATGCCAGCACAATTGCTTAAAGAAATCGGATAGAAAGCAAAAGAAATAGCAAAGTGAGATACGACAAGAGGAAGAATTTCTTGTTTGATGTCCATCGCAGCATGCATTACAAGATGTAGGTGATACATTGACTCTTGCTCAGTCTAGTTGGAAACTTAATTATTTCTATAATAGCACTGCATGACAAAACCACTAATTTGCCAGGGAGAAGACTATGCAGGGCAAATGCATACTTGCACAGCTCTTGAAAACTGGATAGTTAATCTAGAAGCTGTGAAAAGACCTTTGTAAACAGGGATGCCTGCAGCGTGTGCATGCATAATCCACAGTGATCCTAATAGTCTCCTGCAAAGCATCCTGTGATGTTCGGACCAAGAGAGCACTCATTTGTCGCGAGTTACAGCTTTTTCCAAACGACCTAAGTAGTGTGAAAGTGTACAGAGCTTTGTATTTCATTTCCAGGTATTTAAGCCTGCTTTTTTCCTAAACAGCCTTTGGGGAGGGAAACAAATCAGATCAATTGATCTTTAGAGACCTAAAGAAATTAAATTAGTCTGGAGTCAGTTACTGCACTAAACCGTCCTGTAATTGGATTGCTCCTTGTAACTGATTGAAAACAGCCTCTATCTGTAACAATATAGGGAGCTTTTCTTTATAGTAGATCTGAGAGAAAAACACATCTTTTTATGATATGATGACAGAAATTGCACTTTTTTAACCTAATTGAATATGATTTTATAAATATGTGACTTTAACGATTTCAGGCTTCCCACTCGAGATTTACGATCCCTGTGTAGGAAATTCAAGCTGTGAATGTCTTTAGGATTAAATCTGTTTGCATTGTACATGTCAGAGTTAAAATAATTTACGTAAAGGTAGAGAAATTTGCAAAATGGTAGAGGAGGTAGGTGACAGCAAAACTATTGAAGTGTCTGTATTTTCTTTTGTTCCTGTCTAAATACCTTTCAATAGTTTCCTTATACTCAGAGCTATATATGTAAAGCTTTTAACCATTGAAAAAAATCTTTGAGTTTGATATATATTGAACTTTCAGTAAGATGTGAGATTCCTTCCACAACCAAGTCTTTCCATACATTATTCGTGGTAATTTATTTATGGTAATGGGTCAGACTTTATCTGGGGCTACTGTGATTGAGATAAGTTGCTGATTCACCTTTTGATCTTTTTTACGTGGTATTTACATTTCCTCTATTATAAAAAGGGTCCCACAGTGATTGTGATTGAAAAACTGAACATTTAGCAGCAATTGTCAGAATGTGGAGCTTAACGTACTATGGTGTTGACTGCGGGATGCCAAATGCAGTGATGTAGATGAGTGCAATCTTTTTAAATGGTAAACTTTAAATTGTGAAAAAGACTAATGCGGGTTTTATAATGAGCAGTTCACTCTGGAAATAGGCTTTAAGGGGATATCTTTATGCTTCTGCTTAAGAAAAAACTGCCAAAGCCATAAAGGATGCAAAAATCAGAACCCAAAGTTTAATTAATCTTGAGCCTGAATGCACCTTGTGAGTTGTTGTGAAGAATCAGCCTTTTAAAAATAAATATATATAAATAAAACTATCGCTATGAAGCATCATGCAAACAATCCAGGGAAAAAAGGTGATCATTTCAAGAGTGTCAGTCAACAGAATTACTGACTCGTAAAATAATGATCAAACAAGAATTGACAGAACGTAATCATGACCGGAGCATTGCTTGTCTATTTGATCCAGTATGCGACTGGCAAGTTCAGGGTGTGGATTTGTGACTATTAAAGAGAGCTAAGTGATTATACCCATCTGCACAAGTCCAGTAATGCTTCTGGGGGGTATATACGTACTTCAAGAGGCAATATGGAAAAGTATGGCTGCACACTGAAGTAATTTTTTTTAGGCAGAGAAAGGAAGGTTCAGGGGATGGGGGAAGGAAACAAGAGAGCTGCATCCCAGCATCCCAGATGGATTTGCATGGTAATCAGATTCTGAATTTTCCCCTGAGGAGCTTCATGTCTGAGATGTGGAAATACATTGTATTGGCTTACGAGGCTGTAAGTGAAATGGATGCTAATGCCTGGATACGGACACTGCCTTGTCGAAGTTGCAGTCAAAGCCATGTGCTTAATGATGTGCTGTCTGCAGCAGTCCTCTCTTCCACCCCTTCCCTGCTCACCCCACAGAGATGCCTTCCTCCCCATTCCCTTTTCTTAGGGCTGGTCTACAACAACTTCCTTGACTCTTGAAAGCCCCCTACCAACAGACAGAAATATATTCTCTCCATGGTTAAGTAGGACTTTGTCATAGTTCTCCACAAGTCAGACTCATCAGCTGATCTTTTATCCTCAGTCTGCAAATGTCAGCAACCAGCCATGGGAGATTGTCTCTGATGTTTAGGTTGGGAGAAGTGAAGTCCTGAGCTTAAAGAGAAACACCAGGGACTTCGGTGCCTAAATGCCTGGTATCTGATGCCATTCTAGATGTGCTGAGGTTACTCCAGCCACTGCTCCAGAGATCTAGATGGATTGTCTATATTTTCTGTATAATCTTTTCCAGACCATTGCAGATGGCTTGGATGTCTTAGGACATCTAGAAAGCACCACCTGCCTACATTTAGACAGCTGAAGCATTCCCTTCAAATCTGGTTCCTCCAACTCTGCTCACCTCACTGTTAGCCAGGCAACTGTTCCTTTTCCCCAGCAGAAAGCCCTCCATGTCAGCTAAAACCTCTCCAGTTTCCAAGATTTTAAGCGCTTCTTTTCCGTGTGGGTTTTCTGGAACATATATTTTTACTTGTGCAAAACAGCATAAAACTGTTTTATTTTAATAGTGTTTTCCACTCCCTTCGGGCAGCTGCAGTGTGTGCATAAGACGAGGGGATGATGTCAGATCAGACCCATGGTTTCCGCCCCAGAGGAAGTTTTCCAGGGACTTCACCCAGTCCCAGTTTCACGATACTGCTCTGTCCTCACCTCTCATCCTCTGCCTGGCAGTCAGAAAGGAATGGTTGCAGTTACTGGGTGAAGTGGAGTTTTTTGGGTTGGCTACGTTAGAGTTAAGTGTGTCACTATATTTGAGGAAAAAAGATCCAGAGAAAGGTTTGACATACATTTGCAAGTGTAGGTTTTTTTCCAAGTCAGAGAAGATAAATGTAATTTTATTTTTATTTTTTTTCCCATTCCCTGTATAAAGATAGCTGGTTTTCTCCTTTTTATTTGCAGTTGAGAGAAGTGGGGGTGGGTATATTTAATAACCTCATGCTCTTTCTTCATAAGTGTCATTACTTTTCCCATGTCATGGCTTCAGCCAGACTATGTCATGTCCATGCATATTATAGCTCTTCCAGAATTGCCATCAGCAGCCAGATTATTGCGAGGGCACCAGTAAACACCAGTTTGGTGTTTACAAAGTTTACTTTAGAGTTACACTTGCTCTTTCTCCTGCAATCATCCAAACCTAGATTTTTCATAATTTAATTCTTCTTTCCTTTCTTTCTTAAAATGGTATGTATTCTTGGAGTATTGCATCCATACAGTCCTTGCCCAATAGTTTTGACTTGGTGTGAAGGTGTTTGGTGGCTCTGCATTGGCTTTTGGGCCAAATTAGACTTTAGCTCATATGAGCCAATATAGCCTGATGGGTCCTGGTCCTTCCCTCATCAGAAGTGGTTCAGTTTTAGTCAAAAAAGTGGAACTGAGCTACTTTGTTCTGGTCAAAGATTTAGACCATACAGTGTCAGAGCTGAATTAGGTTCCTACGATCAGCCTGCAATGTCTATCTATCAGTATAAGAGCAATTATGTAGCAAATTAATCTCTGTCTGCATGTGTAAAATAGTAACAAAAAGCCACAGGAACATGAAGACTGAGAGATATCCAAACTGTGGTTCTGACAGTGTTTGTTGTTCACTTTTAGCTGCTGTTATGGAAATGTATTTGTTCTTCCTGCTGTGTTGGGTTTTTTTTGTTTGGGTTGTTGGTGGTTGACTTTGTTTTTGGGGTTTTTTTTTTTTGGTTTTTTTTTGTTGTTGTTTTTACAGACTTGTTTTTAGCACTTGCATTTTGGACAAATTAGTCATCTTTTCCCTTTAAAAAAAAGTTCTACTACAGTGCAACTTCCGACAAGTTTATTTTTGTGCCTTCTCAGCCCATTTATTCTATCTGTCTTCACCTCACCTCACTTCTGATGTCTTCTGTTATCTGGGCTTTCTTCCAAACATACTAACTGGCAGCTACAAAAAAAGGAAACCTTTGAAATGCAGAACTAAAGAAGTCATTCAGGCTGCAAACTGATAATTCATACACTTTATATCCTGTTCTGTATTTTTCTTTGTCTTGAACCAAATGGCCAAGTAAAACATGGTTGTCAGCGTTAGTATTTTATTATTTTCCTTCCATTATTATTTTTAATGTGGCCTTTCTTGTAAAGAAAAAGACAAAACCCATGGCACCAGGAATAGGGAATGGATTCTGAGGATACCCTTTACCTTTTTCCTTACCTAGCACTCGGATAGTAAGGGCAAAAAGAGAAAACACCAACAGGTTGCTCAACCCTGCTCTAAAATATGCGCCTCCTGTAGCCATTCCTGAGCCAGGAACTCCTGCAGAGGATGTGAGTTCAGAGTGCCTGGCTCCGCCACCTGCTCTTTCTCATTGTAGTCTGGCTTTTGTACGTTGCTTTCAAAGGCGGTGGAACCTGGCTACCAGTGGAGTGGGTGGCTGCCTGTTCCATCAACGCCATCCTCTCTGGAGCCATGGTATATATCTAAGATGGATACTAACCCCGGCCTGGCTCCAGCTGGTTCTGGATAGCTTTCCTAATGCCTTCTGCTAAAACTAAGCATCTTGCCTCAATTCTCCCCATCTCAAAGGGAGAAGGTAGGCTTCCTGTCTCCATCCTCTGGGCATGTCCTCTGACAAACTTGGGAATATCCACAGCTTGGGGTGTATGCAGGCACCTCTCAATATCAGAAGGGCTCATGGTCACACGCTTCAGGATCAGGGTCACGGTGATCACCAGGCTGCTGTGAATGCAAAGCTGAAGCAGAGTAACTGCAAAAGGAGGAGAAAAAATGACATGAAGAAGCATCAAAGAGATGCCTGCTTCCACCTACAAAGAAGCACTGTTCTTTCATCTTGATTAAAGATCCTGCTCAGGGTAATCGGAGGCTTTACCGTCTCCCCAGAGAGTTTCAGTAATCTGGGTTGACAGCAAAAGGAAGTGAGCATCCTCATGCAGGGCCTTGCTCCTCAGCTGCTTCCTAAGACAACTCTGTCTTCTGCCATCTCCCAGTTCATCTCCACGGCAAGACCTTGGGTTTAGTCTGTAAAGTATTAGTGAATCATTTATCAGCTACATCAGGATCTTCCTATCTACTTTTGATCCTCTGAGACTACTCTGTGCATACAAGGCACGTTACTGAACAAGGCCAAAGGCTCAGCTTGTAGCTGCAAGACATCAAGCATCTCTAGCTGAAAGTTTTAGCTTTGGAATCAGTTGCTGGCAGAGGCAAGAGTGAAATATTTAGTTGAGAGGTTAAAACCTGCAGAATGGCAGTATGCTTTCTGTGCACCCTTGTAACTGAGAAATTCTCACAAACCTTCACTTCCTTCTGTTCCTGCTTCAAAGCTCTGTTTTATCTCTCGCATGAAGGACAGAAGTGCTTTGTTCATAAGAAGCAGAGGTTTACCGACAGAGCCGGGCTCAGTGTGCTTCTGTCAGAATGCAGATCACTGGCATCAGCCTGAGATCCTTTTCTCTATTACCTCTCCTCACATTTATCCCGTCTCAGCATCTTCTCTGCGGCTGTGCTAGGCAACACAAGCTTCGCCTTTTCCCCTCTCCATTTGGCACACAGTTCCTTCTTGTTTCTCTCAAACAGCCTCAGCCCCTAACTTGCTCTTCTCCAGCCTGTCATCTGCTACTATTATCCAGTTGTACGCACAGCACAGCTTCATCATAGTCATACATTATGCCTGCATGTGTGTTTTTCCCCTCCTCTGGGTATTCACAAGATAACTGTGAGTTGAAGAGCAGTCTGGAAGACTGAAAATTGCTGGTAGACCACACAAAAGAACTCGATAGAAAGAAGATGTCTTTCCTTTATCCAACTCGCAGCTTGTGACCTCTCAAAACAAAGTTTATTGCTGATTTATCACTAATAGAAGAAACTGTGGAGTTCTAAGATACCTGAAAAGGTAAAAATTATTTTAAAAAGTATTAGATAACAAAGTGTTAGATAACAAGTGTCTAATCACAAACTGAGTAACAGAAGTACAGAAGTTGAGCATTGAGTAACTGGAAGTCACTTTGTTCTTCAGCCAGTTCAAAGTGTATCGGCTCTGAAAAAAACTAAAAGAAAGCTTTAAAAAAGTTCCACCCCACTCTGCACTTACTGATTTTTTTTTTTTAATTGACCAGAATCATCAAATGGCAAATATTGATTTATCATTCAGTAATTTATAAAATTATTTGCATAAATCCTTTGGACCACATTGAGATATCTGAAGATGTTGCACACAGAGCTATAAAGCCACAGGTTTAAATTAATGAGTCTTTACCTGTTATTAATAATAATAATAATAATATTTTGGGAGTTTAACAAATTTATTTTACTGGCCCACTCTACAGAGCACCATATTCTGGATAGCCTAAAGAGTTCACAATTCCACAAACAGAATTTTCAGGAAGATTTTGAGATGTAAGTCCTTTTGGCCCTGGCTGAAAAAAACAGTTTAAGCAGGAATCTGTGCCTCCAGATTGACAGCTTTGTTCTTGCAGTTTGAACCAGATTTCACAGGCACTTAAACCTTGTTTTTAAAGTTTTGCTTCCTCCTACACATCGACATTGGAGCAAGTCTGTCTTCAAAGGGTGGAGGAGGTTGGGCTCCTCTTTCCAACCTATGTGGGAAACTCCACATTTCCACAAATTAGAGGAGTTGCAATCCCTGTCTTCTCTGAGAAGACCTGGTCTCTGGGTAGTGTTACCTGAGAATGAAATATTTGAGCACGGTGCAGAGGCTACTGCCTCTTCCCTTTGAAACACAAAGGCAAGGAAAGGGTATCCCTAAATTTGTAGTTAGGTCACTTGTCCAGAATGGGGGAGACCTGAGTGTAGGCTTCAGCTCTTGTTTTGTTGGGTGGAAGAAATGGTGCTTGGTGGGATAGCCCAGAGATACGCTTCATGAGTGGAGAAAATACACCACTTTTTGCTTTTCTTTGCTTCCTTTTGCATACTTAGGTGGTTTCCTGCTCAGCCTTTTGCTTTTTGTGGGGCTGTTTGGAGGTATATATGCAGCATGCGTTGCTGAAGGCAGTGGGGGCCAGGTGCCTCAATTCTGGTGTGAATGAAAACACGGTGCACTCATGATGTGAACTTCAGTGTCTAAAATGAAAAATTAGCAGGTGTGTTGTGATTATAGCACAAACCACCAACATGGTTAGGCAAGATAAGCATATACAGTTTTGAATATTAAATCACAGCTGTGCAAAAGGAACGGCTGTTGTGAAATTAGTGGCTCTCCCTGGTCCAAGTTTCTTCGTTAGGCCATTCCCTTTGCAATAAACCCTTTGCTTCTTGTGCCAATGAATGAGATTAATCTTTTAAAACATTGAGCATACTACCTGCAACATGACCACACAAAAAATAAAGAAATAAACCCACAACATGGTTCCCTGGTTTCAAACTTTGCAGATTCAGGGTTCACTAAGAATTCATATCTCTTTTTCCTTTAAAAGAAGACAACCATGCAGAATAATAGAGTTCTCTGTCTAGCATACAAACCCATCTGGAAAGAATTTAGTCTGCAATAATTGTGGGCATTTGATTTAGCTTTAAATCCCTGTAGGTAATTCAAATGTAAATTTATTGGGGTGAGTTTATCCCCAAACCACCATCGGTTCCAATGTTTCAGAGATGAATTTGGCCCACTGCACTAAAACTAGAGCCTGCATTGTCTCTGTTGCATCAGGACATTATTACATGCTGTGATGTCTGTTGTTATGAGCAAACCTTTACTAGAAATAAAGTCAATACAGACAATATAGACAATCA
Source organism: Pterocles gutturalis (assembly GCF_000699245.1). Classification (NCBI taxonomy): domain Eukaryota; kingdom Metazoa; phylum Chordata; class Aves; order Pterocliformes; family Pteroclidae; genus Pterocles; species Pterocles gutturalis. Next base: position 16,348 of record NW_010122682.1, on the reverse strand, counting down.
CTTGAATCACATTTTTTTTTCAGACCTTTAAAGATTAGTAATTCTTTGGTTATGAATATTTTTATAGACTGCCATCTAAATCACTCAGACAACACTGGTCTAATTCATTATTCTGTACTCATCTGAGATAGTCTTTTTGGTTAAGTAAAATTCTTTGCATTTCACATTCTGCTTTAAAAAAAAAGTTTCAAGAGGCATTCAGCACATAATGTAAACAATGCCATCTGTCTTTTTCTTTGTAGAATCTTCTTTGAGATAGCCCCGATATGTCTACTGTTTTCAATCACTTAAAAGGCAGTAATTCAATTATATCATCCTCTATGTAGGAACTGCCATTGCTTTCAGTCCACTTCCAATCCTGACACAAGTAAATCACTTTGATAAGATCCCCTTTCTATTTATTTTTTTCCAAGGAGACTAGCATAAGTAATGATGCCAGGGATACACCAAGGACAAAATGACCATAATGGGTTTTCTGTAGGAAAGGAAAACATGTGCCATTGTGATTTATTGTGTTACTTGGAAAATGTTTTTCCTTGGAATATGTTTTTCCTTGGAATTTCTGGAACAGCCACACTCTCTGAGCAAAGGGCATTAGCAAGTATGAATGCTAATGGTAAATTCAGACAAAACCTTCACTGAGCAACAGATTTCAACAGCTATCACTACCTTGATTTCTTAAATGGGAACAGAAGGTCAAAGCCATATTGGAAATGTGCCTAGGTCATATTCAGCTTTGGTAAAATGCCACCTACTTACATGGAAATGCTCCGGGAATGTGTAAGGTTGGATCTTCCTTACAAACTGCTATGGCTTATCGTGCAGATATGCTTTCCTTCTATTTAAAAATTGTTTGGGTGACTTCAGTGCTTTGTGCCACCAGTGAGGCAGGGGCTTGGCAGACACATCTAACCTCCCAGAATAGATGCAGCATGAGATCGTTAGTATCTGTAGACTTCCTGCTACGAACTGGCCTTGACTCTGCCGATGAGAGAGCATGGTTAGAGCTGAGCTGTCTCTGGATGCATCTATCTCTTGCCCCTGACTTCAGAAAAATGGGAGAGTGCCCGACAAGGTGGTGCATGTGTGATGTGAGAGCTTGTTTGAAAGAAGCTGGACCACAGGTGTCTCTTTGAACCTAGATTGGTCACTCAGCATGAATAACCCCGGAGCTTGCATTTCCAAATTTGTGAAGAATTGTGGTCTTATATTCCCTGAGCCAGGGAAGTTCAGTCTAATTTGTCTGTGGAAGAAGCAGTATCATGCAGGTAAGAGGTTGTTCATGATATTATTGATACGATACGTTGTGTCCTTTCGCAGAGAAAGTGTGGAGAGCCTTATCCAAAAGCATTCCTATGCCCGATCCCCCATTCGAACCTACGGAGGAGAAGATGATCTAGGAGATGAGAGCCAGGCAACGCAAAGCAGAGGTAGGAAAAATATGCTCATGAATTAAACTGGTGTTCTAGTTATGCTTGAGAAAAGGAGGACCACAGTCAGTGCTGTAGCACTCTGAAGCATTTCTCTGGGGTGTCTCTCTGCCATAAGTGCTGTAATGAAGAAAAATACTTGCCACCTTATGGCTCTTCTGGACATCTGCTATGCCTATGGCACTGGTGTGGGTGGCTCGTTCAGGAGGCAGCTCTAGAGGTTCCTATACAGCCTTTGCCAGCAGAAGAGAACTCTCTTTGCATCCTCTTCAAGGTGGCTGAAAACCAAGCAACTTCATCACCGTGGTGCTGAGAACAAGTTAACACTCCCTATTCCTTGGCAGGACTTACTAGCTGGGGCTCAGCACCATTTGTAAAGTATCATGTAGATGTGCCATTTGCTGCTCCTCCAGCCTTCTGCAAACAGAGGACTTGGTTGACCATCTTCAACCAGCCTGTAGTTAAGGTTAACCTCCTTTGCTTCTACAGGAAGAAAAGTAAACAGCTCACTAGAAAATTGATCTTTATTTGTTATTTGGTCTCCAAAAGGTGCCTTTCCTGCTTGGGGAATTAGTCTCAAATGCTTTGTCAAATGGTTTGTCTACTTTCGCAGTTAAAAGTAGTAGTAAGGTAGAATTGCTCTTTGTGGGGATGCTCACTGGATTGCATCTGCCATTATTTGCCACTGCAAACAGATCTCAAACCCATCCTGTGGGATCGCTGAGTAGTACAAACTCGTGTTGCATTGTACTTTGCATGTTGACTCTGTGACCCGCCTGATATGCAACAGCCACTTGAGGTAAAGCAGTTCTATCTGCCTTCCGCCTGGCAGTGCCCTTGCCTTGTCCTCTAACTCCATACAGTGTCACTAAGATAAGAGCATTATTTCTGGTCATCAGCTCTTGGACTTGCGCGGAGAAAACACACTTATTTTTAACCATGCGTTGCTCTTCAACAAAAAGCAATTAGGTGGGCTTGTTCATGCACATCTGTTCTAAGAGCAGTTCCTTCCATTGTGGAGTTTCTGGAGCAGCCGGTGAGATGCCATCCTTTTACATACTTCTGGGGTTTACCTCGCTTCATGTCAGTTTAGATCCTAAGCCAGTTATTGTCGAAGACTGTAGTAAAGTTTCCCTTGCCAGGAGTGCTCAGAGCAAGGCACCTTCTCTCCAAGAATTAAACTTCTCCCTGATATGATGTCCTCCTTTGGGAATGATCAACAAGGTGAAGTTCAGCACGAGAACTGGCCCCAGAGACTTTCTCTTCTGAAGACAATTCTGAGCAAGGTGTCATAGGAGGAAAGAATAGTTTAATAAAATTAATTTTATGTACAATATATACAGGGCACAGTTCTGCATTTGCTTGCAGTATGGCAAAGGAATAAGTGAGGAAGACAATGATTGGTGGCAAACAACTTTTTTCTCATCTGGGACCCATATGCTAGCATTAGGACATGGTTGTTCTGGGCAACTAGAGGTATGCATAGAGGGTAAAACATCCTGCTCTTGCAGATGAGTACCTTGTGCTGCCTTCACTCTCTTTTTAGGTCACGTGCATTTGAAGGAGGAAAGGGTCCTTATGGAGGTTCCTCATGAGAACCAGTCACATACTTTGTTCCGTGTAGAGCAAAGAAAGTCTATCACTGCTATTTATTTCTAATGACATTCGGAGCATGCTCATCTCAGACAATTTCAGCTATCTAAAGATGGAAGTGGCTAGCTTTCAGTAGTGTATTTATCACAATAAGTCTGTTTCCAAAGAAATTAACAGATATGAAATATATAAATCTAATTAAAACTCTTTAATACATAATGTCTGGGTGCCTGTGCTCCAGCATCCACACACAGGATTCATGGTAGCCACCTGGAACAGAGCCAAATGTAAACCTTGTTGTCAAATCCAGACTAGCATCCCGCTTTCCCTGTAGTGCAATAACACTCAGATATCCCCTGATTTCTACAGGGTTTTGCTCTGGTCTGTGAGGATGGTGTGATCATTATGGTTTGGCTCTGGATTCTCACCTGCCAGCAGTTAGGGTTTGGTTCAGTGGAGGAGTCGGGATTTGGCTCAAGTCCATTTCTATTGCTGAACTGACACAATTCTCTTTCCTGTTACTGGGCAGGTTTAGTTGTTTCATCAGGCAGAGGAGGAATTAATCAAGAGTAGCTCTCTTTCTGATTTAAGAATATATCTCTAAAGAGATCTATGTTTTTTTTTAAGTAATAATTTTTATTTTTTCTTTCTATTGTTGTTTGCTCACAGTTTCATTTTGAGTACGTGGCTAAGATTGGTTAGTACACATAATTCCAATAAGTTTACCTTGACAGATAGATGTCTTCACATTTTTTCTTTTCACAATTTGGATGAACCTATCTTCTGGAATCAGATTTATGAAACTAATACCTGTTGTAAAATTTGTTTTCTCAGAATGTTTTGCAATATGGGCTTGAAATTATATTTTGCCAAATTCTTGCCAGTAAATTTATTTCTTAAATTAAGAAATGTTTTCTCAATGGACAAAGTTGGACAAGAAGGAAAATACAGAAAGGACATGAGTTGAATTATTGTTTGAATAGGAAAAAAAAAAAAAGGTTTTTTAATAGGATTTTATTGTATTCCCCATTTCTAGACATCAAACATCTGATGATGACCAGATACATAGAGAAATTGCAGAGGTGAAAGGCAACACTGTCACCAGGTTATTTGAAAATGATCATGTATAATTATCAAAACAAATTATTCATTGTTTTCCCAAAAAATTTACTGTCAAAATAAAATAATCAGTTCTAATTAAAATATATTATTTTTCCTTTTTTTTTTTTTTCTGATTTTGCAATCTTCAAATAAAATAATCAGTTCTAATTAAAATATACTATTTTTCCTTTTTTTTTTTTCTGATTTTGCAGTCTTCAGAGAAAAGGCGTTATTAAGAGGTGGAAGATTTGTGAAAAGAATTTTTGGAACTTTTCCAATTAAAAAAAACCCCAAAGAAACCACTTCCATTTGATCAAAAGTAGATAATTACCATGGGGCAGGTTTTTAATATTTTTGTGCATTTCACTTAAAACCTCACATATCGCTTAGCATTAGTCTTGTTTCTGCAAGCACTGTACACAGTTGGAAAAATAACAAATGTTTTGACATTTTAGAGTTATTTGGTCTATATTTTGGAAAAAGTCAAGTTGAGTTAAAAGATGCAGTGCTGGTAAGTTTCACTAGGATAAAAAAATGAAGGAATACTTGTAGTGAAAATTACATATTTCTGTATTTTTGACAGACTGAAATTTTATGAAAAAATAACCAGTTCTACTGAGGATCTGACGTAAAAATCTACAAGCATGTCTTAAAACAGGGATGGAATGCAGTGAATTCCAGGTCAGAGTAGATGCTTCAGTGCTTAGGGGCAGCACCGCAAGCTTCTTCATCATTTAATACCAAAAATGTCCAATATGCAAAGCTGATTTAACAGTTCAAGCCACTGCAACCAGCTTCTTACAATGCAGATTTGTCTAAGATTTAGTGATAAAGGAAAGCAACCGGCAAATCATAATATAAAGGAAGATATAAAGAGAGAGAAATATTTGGGAAGTGTTTCCAAGGACAATTTGTCATTAAAATTAGCCTTGCTGTGAAAGAATCTTTCTCCCCTTTTTGCTATTTTACCATCCTTCCATGTTTCAGTGCAAACATCAGGCATTCTTTCTCTTTGCTTGCAGGGTCAGCCTTCACAACATCTGATAACCTGTCCCTCAGTTCCTGGGTATCCTCCTCAAACAGTTTTCCTGGATTTCAGCATCCCCAGTCTTTGACTGCCCTGGGTACCAGCACCGCATCCATAGCTACACCCATTCCTCACCCCATCCAAGGATCTCTGCCTCCGTACAGCCGCCTGGGAATGCCTCTGACCCCCTCTGCTCTAGCCAGCTCCATGCAAGGTAGTGGCCCCACTTTTCCTTCCTTCCACATGCCCAGGTACCACCATTATTTCCAGCAGGGTCCTTACGCAGCTATCCAGGGACTGCGTCACTCCTCCGCAGTGATGACGCCGTTCGTATGACTGATGTAAAACAAGAGAAACGCGAGGTTTTAAATGTGCAAGTTGGGTATGAAAAAACACAAGGGACTTTTCCTGAAAAAGGTCTGCGGCAGGAATGCTGAACTCATTAGCAAACCAGCTAAGAAAATGCATTCTGGAGATAGATTCCTCCGCTGAGGGATGACAAGAAGAGAGCGTGCAGCTTGGAGCTGCTCACAGATCTATGTGTAACACAGACAAAATGGACCCCAACGTTCCCAGGATTTTTGGTTGTGTGCAGCTTGTTCCAAAGATGCATTCTACCTAGCGGAAGGAGATGATGCTTATGCAGCAGCGTACAAATTAATTGTGTATAGGTCTTTTTTTCATACTCTAGAAGAATTCTGAAAAAAGACAATACTCCTACTCATCTTCATCTCTTCTTGTGACTGATGAGCATCTAAACAGAAAGACGTATTGCTGTAACTTTGAGCATGTTTTAGGCTATCTCAGCACATGTTTGCTGGGAACGGGACAAAGTGGAGAAGGCTGCTGTCCTTTTTAAAAGACTGGCTTATACTCACCAAAAGCAGTATTTCTTAGTTGCTACTATAATCCCAAAGAGAAAATTATTAACAAGTTTTTCTTTCTTTCTTTGTTTCTTTCACAAAACACTTCTCAGTTCCAAAAAAAGAACTGTGTTACAGGATTGTAGCAGCAACGATATATGCTGTCCTTCACTCTAAAAAGAAGTTTGTCCTATATCCTAGGAGGAGCAATTTAATTATTAAGGTATGATGAAGGAAAACATCGATTTGGGGAAATCTCTTACTTAAACTTAGAAACCCAAGACATCAAATCTTTAAATCAATGTTTGTTTGCTGCTGCGCTTGCCACTGAAGACCTGTTTCTAGCTGCAAATATGTACAATGTTCACCGAATTTCAGGCTAGATCAGTCTGCAGACTCTCTAGATCAAACTATAATCAATGGACTGGTATAAGATGAGTGGCACTGGAGTATCCTTCTACTTGGTCTGATTTTCTTGGGTTTGGTCATGGCTGTTATTATATAAGCTCTTTGGCCAGGAAAATTAGGGTTGTACTGTCTGTTTTTCCACGTCCCTGTAGAATGGTGGAGTTTCCTTGGGAAAATATCAGTGCAGAACACCACACGTAATTTTTTAAAAATTCATATCTGCCTTTTTTCAGTTAGCAATTAGGGTTCTCACTCAAGTACTGTCCTAACAGGTTATGTCTGATGCAACAGAGGAACTATAGAGGTATAAGAAAAAATAATCTCTCTGCAGAGAGCTAGCACGAATCCTTTGCACTGCTGGAAAGAAAACCAGTGTGATGCTGGTTTTCTGCGTGGCACAAGCTAGGATTTCACTGTAAATAAGAAGTCAACACAGAGTTTCTGTGTAGAGTTGCATCCAAGTTATAGATGATAACACATCTACTGATAAAAAAGAACCAGTAATCCAATCTCACCAATAAAGTTCTGTGTAGAGCTGGAACACAGAATGGAAAACAGACTTTCTTGGCACTATTCTCCTCTACTTTTGACCAGTGTGTGTTGGTATCAAATGGTAAGATGTGGAGTGCAGCACACTTGAGCCACCTGCCTCCCATCTCTGTGAAGCGCGAGGCAAGTCATGCACCCTTTTTTGTCCCATTCTCTCATCTTATATGCTCAATCACACAGAGCGAAGACAAATGGTTTAAAAACAGACACTGAATTTGGCTTGGTGTATCCAAATTTTAGATTTTGCTTCAGGCTATCAGATTCACCTGAAAAGTGCATGTTGCAAGGTTGTGTCTACTTATGACCCATTTTGATATAAACCCCCTATTTGTCAGGAAATTAGATGATACTGGCCCCACAACAACATAACTCTTCAAGTATGTATATGATTCCACAGAAATTAGAATTTCAGGGGAGATTTGGAACTAAATTTTAATCCTCTCCTTCAGTTGCTTGACTTCTGTTAGAGTTGTATGAAGGCCCTATGACAGCATGCACTAAAGCCTGCGGCAAAATTCTGTTTCTTTTGTCTTTTTCTCTTCAGTTCCTTTAACTTAGCTGGAGTTGCAGGGGATTTGGTCAGGTTCAGAATTCAAACCAGTAGCTTTAATGCTGATACTTCCATCAGGAAATGGTCAAGTAAGTAGGCAGCTTTCATATGACTCCAGAAATAAGTTTGGAAGAGGCAGGCTGATTTAGGAATGGTTTACCAGTCACATTAATGCCTGCTCATAGACCTGTCCTCCCTTGGTGAAGTAAATTCAGAGAAGGAAACTGTGCCATCTTTTTAGCCCTGTCCCAGTCCCTGTTCTGAAAACACCAATATTTGTCATCCAGAAATGCCCCTGATACTGTTCCAGAGACAATTCTCCAGGCTCTTCCTGGAGAAAGAAACTGGATTTTGACAAAGTCATTATTAAATGAAGGACAAGTGCTTTTCACTATGAATAAAATGTGATTCATTTGTGGAAAAAAATGGCAGTAGATTGTGCCTGTATAAAAACACGATATGGCCAACTTATGCAAATTCTCTGTGATGAGTTTCTGACAATGCAGAACTGTCAAAATCCACAGCTTGATTTTTCCAGTCAGATGAAGTCTCTCTTGGTGTGCTCATCCCTCCCCCTGCTGCTCTACAATGGTTTGATTCCTTTGCATCAGAAGCCCACTGGGTTCCCCACTAATGCAGAATCACGGGCAGGTCCCAAGCAAGGGAATGAAAGCAGCTTGTGAGAGCCTTCCTCAGGAAGAAGGTCAATAGGTGTGTACAGTTCTCGCCTCCTCTTCTTTACCCCCACAATCCTACCTCTTACTGACTGTAGCGAGAGCAACAATGTAGGAACTCTACAGAAAAGACAAAAACCCAACTACAAATCAGCTTTAGTATTGATTTCACAACTGGAAGGAAATGAATGTAAATTTGTAATTAATTGGTTAAATTGTGACATTGCATTTCCTGAAAAAAAAATTATCTGTGAGGATAACTCAGTAATTTATTTAAGGAGTTGCTGCACTGCTGTCAAAGTTACATCACTTTCAGGACAGGACATCTGTTGCTGGTAGATGGTCTAGGAATGCCAAATATAATCTAGAGTTTATTTTCCAATATAATTCACATTTTATGTCCCATGAGAAGTGCTCTTCACCTTTATGAGCTCCCTTGGCTGAGCAAACTGGTGCTGGTTTATGTTGTTGGGTTTTTCCTTTTTTTTAAGGGTGGAAAGAACATGCCTGAATATGCTTTTCAAAGAGAATGATAAGATTATCCTACAAAGTGTTATGAGTACTTCTGGATGTTTTCTGGATTACCCCTTTATGCATAGATAGTCAACAGCCTCAGGTCTTTAATCCAACAAAAGCATCCCAAAGACTAACAAAGCCAACTTAGATGTGTTTGTCTGATTTTTTTTTTTTTCTGCTTTTGGAGACCTGAGAGAAGCTAGACATAAAAAACCATTTTAAATTTGGCTGTTTGATTTGCAGTATTGCTTTATACGGCCTGAGGCACTGTCAAAGACAGAAATTCAGTGCCACGGTGTTTCACTGTTACTCTTCTCGGTATAAACCGACAAACAAGCACAGATCAAGTGGATAAAGGTACAGAGTTTCTAAAGGAAATGTGTCTTCACGAGTTCAAAGATGGCAAATTGTGTGATAGCTAACATACTTGGTAGTACAATCTACAAAATGCAATTGCAAATTTTCTCCCAGAAGGCTTTATTCATGGAAACTGTGACACTGCATGAGTGTGTACACGTAAGAAGACCTTGCCACTTCCAACACCCAGCAAATACTAACCAGCATTTGAGAATGAATCTCTTTTAAACGGAAAACGTTCAGGCTGGCAACTTGATTATGCACTATATCCTCTTTATGTGTGTGTACTATAGGGAAACAGACATATCAATGAAAATTATTGCAAAAACTTGGGGAGCTTCCCAAAAGGGTATGTTAAATTGTGGTAATTTACCCTTAGATTGGGGTAAAAGCAGCAGTGAGATCAGTGGAACATCTTATCTGGGAGGGAGTTGTGGCCACAGCGCTTACAGTTATCAGCTGCAGAGGGATGATATTCACTCACTGCAAGATTAATTTGGGTTTTGGTGAGATCTTATTCTCACTGTTCCTTACAGAGTGTTTTCTGCTGCAGGGGATGTGGTTTCTTTACTAACCACTTACTTGCTGGCCGGAGGATTTATGTATTACTCTGTAATATACTGTCCTGGCATATAGTCTCTAGTTTATCAAATGACAACTTCTTTTTCTTTATTTTATCTTTTTAAAAGACAACTAAGCAGTGTTTTAAGTAAACCCTGAAGTAACTTTTTATGCTAGTTTAAGGACAAAAAATACAGTTTGCTGTATTTTACCTTTAGCACATTTAAACAATTTTTTTTTTTTTTTTTTTTAGTTGTACCTTCATAAACACAAGGAAAGATTTGGTTTAAAAATAAGGAAGGTAAAAACCCGGATGTAACCTCTTTAACAGAATGTACCACAGTTCTGCTGTTTGCTGTGTTGACTTTATTGTTTATGATGCATTGCGTGAGCACATTCACCATGTACCGAAGTGTGTGTTTGTGTGTATGGGGTAGGGGTAGGGGGAAATCTTCTTATGGAAAAAGAAGTTATGAACATAAACTATGAAGCAACATCTAATGAGAAGTTTCTTTTTAAGTGCAATATATTTATTTCTGCTAGAAATATAATATCAACATTATGTAATATTCAAAGCATTAAATGTTATTTGTAAACAGCTTTAAAATTATACATATATCACAAAAAATGTACAGAAGTGCAAATGTGTGGATATTCAGTTTCTTTCATTAAAATATTGGGTGTTTTGATATATTATTCTTATTTAGCCAAAGCTTTCTGCTTCTGTTGTTTTTCCTCTGACCAAGTCCACTGCAGTGGAACCAGTGACAGATTTTTCTGAGAGTGCACAAAATCCAGTAGGGCTTTTCATGTGCAAAAGGTGGTCTAAATCTTGGATCCATATGGATTGATAGTTGTGCTGTAGTTAAATACAATTGTAGTTTGCATATAGTTACACAAATAATTTTTTTTTTCAAAGTGCTTTGCAATCATATTCAGAAAAATTTCTGGTTTTGCTGCTGGAGCCCAAATAATGGCTGATTCCCAGCATCCCCTGGATAATAAACAGAGATTTAGGAAACATAGTCTAAGAAGGAAGTGGAAAGGAATTAGGTCTCTTTAGTCTGGAGGAGTGAAGATTACGGGAAGAGACAATAAATGTATGAAGAATGTAGAGAAACAAGGAATAAATTCCTCTCCATATCTGATGCAGGCTTTTATTTAATAGGATTTTATTTCTATTTTAATAGCATAAATTAAAGCAAGGGAGAGTTACCCGAGACATCTAAGATATTCAAAGAAGAGAGAGAGTGAAGCACAGCACTGGATTGCCTAGACAAGATAAGGAGCAACGTCTGTCACTGGAAGTCTTTTAAGAACAGGTTGAACATGCATTAGTAAAGAATGATGTGATTGGAACTATTCTTGCCTTGGGACAACCAAATGATCTCCTGGGGTGTTTCTGAACTTTCAGTGCGAGCCATCCCTTAAAGCAGCTTCTGACAAAATCCTCATGTTACTCCAAAAGTTTCTGTTACACACCTGTAGCTCAGCTTCTCCTCAAACTGAGATCAGCTGCTGGGTCTTTCCCAGCTGGTTCACAAGACACGCTGGCCTACAAAGAAACTCCATGTACCAGAAGAGCTGCAAGATCCTAAGAAACAGAAGTTGCTTAGTTTCATTTTGTCTGTGAACATAAGAAAGGAGAGAGGAGCCTGAGGTAATTCAAATCCACTTTTACCTATGCTGAGCTGCAACTGTGCATTAATGTATCTCTTTTACATTTGGAATATATGAAAATGAGGAGAGCTCATTGAGTTGGTAACCTTATATGACGCCTTTTGTCTCTGCATTGTATTTTTATGTTCTCTTGGTAGCAAAAAAAGTGTATTTTCTCATAGATATTCAGTGCTGTGAAAATCTTTTGCTTAACTTCAGGCTAGGGGGCTTTCCTGATTACATGTAAAACTAAGTGGCACTTTCCTGAATCAGAAATATTGTCTGGATGCTGGTTTGAGATATATTTATGCCAATGTTCTCACTGAAATCAGTAGGCTTAAAGTTAAATCAGTACTTAGGTATTTTGGTAGCTTCGCAAGGATGAATCTCTTGCGCTCTGTAGAATCAAGAGCCTTTAGTTGCCATTGTGCAAAGAGAAACCAGAGGATTAAATCAAGTGAAGATTCTGAACTGCCTCCCAGTAGGGTTATTCTGAAGAGGCTGAGGAGTAGTCGTGATGACTGTAGGCTGCCTTGTGTTTCACATTTCGGAAACAGATTTATACCCATATTATCTGTCTCGGAGATAAGCAGTGCAGAAAACTAACGACTGGGAGACTGGTATTTTTGAGACTTCCTATGCAGAAGCATGATGAATGCACTGATTTAACGGTATGCTAGAAATATGGAGCAATAAATGAGACTTTGAATGGTGAGTAAAAAGACAATTTTAAATACAACTAAAATATGTAGATTATACACTACCAGTTCAATATATGTAAACTAATAATAATCAGTAATGATAATTCTAAGAATAATTAAACTGTCAGTGGTCTAATGCCCAAGATCCTTTATTAAAGCTAGTCATTGGCAACAGGGTTGGTCAGTGATGCTCTAGGGACCTTTGGGGGAACTACAGAAGCTGGTCCTTGTTCTCCACAGAAATACCCAGAGGGACTAAGAAAAACTGATGGGGATGCCTACCAGAAAAGTTTTTGTTTTTTTTTTAAGAGCAGGACAATAACTTCTCCCACTTCAGAGAGTATTAGATAATTCACCACTGCAGCATTTTTAGATCTGTTAATATAAAATAGTGTTTTACAGGCAGACCCAGCAAAATCTGGTATTTTGAAGGCTTTTTAGGTTGGAAAACAGGATTGATATAGGGACTGTACTGGCTAACTAATTTGTTGAATTAAATTCAAGCAACCACCCTGAATCATTTTGGTCTATTAGTTGACCTGGAATTGTTTTTATTCTCATTGTGAAGCCTGCCAGGAATATGTACAGTGATTTTTGAGTGGCTTCAGGTTTCTATGTCCTAGAGAATATTCTGGCTTTAAGTCATGTTTTCACCGACTTCATGAATACCTGCTTCAAAGTTCTGCGCTCTCCTGCGTTTGGAGAAAGTTGGTTGGAAGAAATGGTGATGAGATGACTGTCCTTCAGACAGGCAAGAGGCACACAGCTAGCTCCTTGTCTGTTTTCTTAAAATATCTTGAAAACAATAATATGGAACTGGAGAATTCATGATGTCTTTACTTACAGTCGGCGTTGTCTTCCAGTCGGCTTCTAGGGATAGTGCATACCATAATTTTAACTATAAATTACTAAATCATTCAGGTATTTGGTGCCATCAGAATTCACTTCCTTTCTCTCTGAGTTGTCACAGAGCTGGAAGAAGTTGTGATTTTTAAACTGGTAGTCTGTGCTTAATAGCAGCTGCTGGAGTTAAACTGCTTTCAGTCAGGGGTCTTTCTATTGAAAATCACTCCTGTTCTGCCTGTACCTGCGTTTTTGTATGCTTTTATGAGACAAAAAGTCTGTTGGTCTTCACTGATGTTCTCTGGTGCGAAAGCTGACTTTGGGAGGGAGCAGGTTTGTTCTGTTTATCTTATTCCCTGTCTTAAAGTCATGGCTGATACATAGTCACTTAGAAATCTATTATAATTTCTTCCTGTGCTCTCTGATGGATCGATCCCAAAGCAGCCACAAGAAGAATTAATTTTTATCTTGATGCAAATAGTTGACTGTAAAATTTGCATTGATAACATCTGAACACGTACCCAGGGCTTCAGAATGGCAGGTTTCAATTACCTTCCTCTGAATGTCATAGCTTTCAGACTTGAGACACCAGTCATACTGCTCATCTTCAGTGGTATTACAGGTAAGTTAGTAGTACTCAGGAGATTTATCAGCCTGACTTTATTTAATCACTCCATAGTAACCCCAAACAGTGCATTTCCAGAGGATAATTAGATTGTTTTGGATGGTTAAAGACTTTGGCCTTCTTTGCTCCTTCACTTTACAATGCAGTAGGAACCTCCTGCATTTTTCTGTGAACATAGAAAAGTCCAACACTCGTGCCCCCTCATTTCCTTTACAAGGCTTTAAACATTTTTCCGTTGTTCTTAAATGAATTAGTAAACACTCTATAGCCTGCTTAGCACTTAAGACAACTTGGCACGGTTTCCAGTAGTTCTGGATGGACAACTACTTGTGTTTTCAGTCATAGAAAATATTTTCCTCCTTCCATGCCTGATGGGTGAAAAGACTAACACGGAATATTGCAGGCTGAGATTTCAAAGCTATTATGGATGTAGATGCACAGCTCCCACTAATTTTAGCAAGAATCATGCCTCTAAGTCCTAGTTTGAAAGTCTTAGCTATAGCGTTTGCTATTTTGAAAGGTTCATGTTTTTTGTTTTTTTTTTTTGTTTTTTTTTTTTGTTTTTTTTTTTCCAGAGACCAGCCTAAACGTTTTATCATCCCTTCCTGAAACAGTATTTTAAAGATCCTTTTGCTCCATGCCGTAATATAATGTCTTTGTTCTCCTGTTCTTTCAACCTTGGCCAAACTCTTAGAAAGCACATGGATACTTCCTTTTTATTTGCTACCTCAATAATAAGAGCATTCGTCTATGTTGCAGAGATTAATTTTTTTCTTTATTGGGGGAGGGGGGGGGGGTTGGGACATGGTTGCTTTTGTGGATCCTCTTCTTGGGAGCTTAGTTCTCCCTATGCATTGCAGAAGTATAGTCTCAAAGGCAGAGCTGCTATCTCGACAATACAGGCAAAATGGAATTTTACTACCTGAAATATGAGGGATGGGCTAGAGCTGCCTTGCCACAAAAGAAACTGGGAGAAGCCAGAATGTAAAATTATATAGGGGAGTGTAGGATGAGCAGGCTCCTACTGCAGCCAGCAAGCAGTGCCTCCAGCCCTGCTCCCAAGCAGCTGAAGCTCCCCTGCATGTTCAAGTTCCTCCCACAGTAAAATCAACACATTTTGCCCTTCAGGGCTTTGGTACAGGCAGCAAAGCAGGCAGCAGGCTTGGGACTGACCTGTCCTCACCTTGTAGAAATGTGACTCCAGAAGGCAGCTGTGAGGAGATGGAGACTTTCACCAGAATGAACACACTGGAAAAAAAGACTAAAAGACATAAATAGCAACTGTCCGGATGCTACAGTAGAAATAAATTGGAAGCTGATCATAAGATCCAAGAGAGTATTTAGAGTTAGTGTAAATAGAAATACCAAATTAAGCAAATAACATGTAATTTTGAGATGAATTGCTCTATGAGCCAAGCATAAAACTTTGCACTGACTATGCACTGTATGATAACAGGAGACTAGGGGAGACATTTCAAAACCTAAAATCACACAAGTAACTGCAAACCACAACAAAGAATGCTAAAAGTCACATGTGCAATATGAGCATAAACAAAACTGCAGTATGGTTAAAGAAGACAACTCCAGTTTCAGAAGAAGATTTCCTTTACTGTGCAACCTGAAGGAAAACCAGATCATCCATCCAAATTTCAGCTATAGCAGCTCCCGATTCAGGAAAATATGAAAAATCACCCATATAACCATGCCTAAGCACAGGAAAAATGAACACTTATCCTAATTTTTGTGTTAGCACTGCTAATTCCCTATTTACTGCTTTGGTTCTGGAGTATGTCCACATAAAATAACTTGCACGGCTGGGGCTAAACCAGTTATTCAAACACACAAAGACAACAATTGGGATGACAATAATGGATTTCTGCTTTATCTGTGATTCATGACAAAGGCTGAGTATGCCTCCAGATGGAGAAATTATTCAGAGAAGACAAAAAGGACCCCAGGAAAGGAAACGGAGGACTGTATATCATCTTCATTTAAATAATGAAAGCCATAAGAATTAATAAGTGCACCAAGCTGCTGGAATAAAATTGAGAAAAGAAACAGAGCTCTGCAAAATTTCCCCCAGCATCGAATATGACATAAATAATCTTAAAACGAACAATGACTTCATTTTTTGTTTCGCTCCACACTTCACTGATGTTGAATTAACAAATGTCTTAAAATAGATTTCTCCATGTGAAGTTGCTTTGAAAAGCAGCGCTTGCAAGAGGCATTTCAAGCTAGTGAGGAAATCACAAGTTTAAAAAAAATGCAAGCCTTTGCAAAAATGTTACGTGATGGTCTGCACTTCTGCAATGATTCTTAAAGATGATAAAGTTCAGGCATAAACCTGATTCTCGAAGTGCTATGTATCTCTGTGATGGAAAGGACCACAGCAGGGAGGCTGTTCGTGAAACACAAATGTGGCTTCAGCTATTTTTACTGGATTTCTTTATTTACATCTACAAGATGTTATAAACGAGTTGTTTTACTTTGCTCCACCCAACCTCACTTATATCAGTAGAGCTGTAAGGTATAAGACTCGTTTTAAATTTGAATATGGGGTGGCTGCGATCCCCATAATCTAATTTTAAGACTAAAACATTTCATTTCAGCATTAGGGCCCTTTTTTTTTCCTCCCTAAGAGTTCCTCTGATTTTTGTTTTGTAATTTTGTTGTGAATTTTGTGATGTTTCACTGTTTTTATTAAAAGCATGTCCATAAGAAACAAAATTTCATGAGAACACCAGCTTCCGTTAAAAAAAAAAAAAAGAGTGGGGGGAGGGAATAGGTGAAATAAATCTGCTCCAAAATTCAGGATAATAATATCTAAAACATCTTATAATTCTTGTTAGGTCATTACTTTATATATATATACACACATATATATATAT
>NW_010122681.1:0-219 GCF_000699245.1 Pterocles gutturalis | reverse complement strand
CGATGGATCCAGCACCACAGCCCCTGACAGACCTGGCACCGCAGCACCTGATGGATCCGGCACCGCAGCACCCAACGGACACAGCACCGTGGCACCCGACGGACCCGGCACCATGGCGCGATTGGCCCCCAGACACGGTGGCTTTTCCATCCGGGATGTTGGTGTCACCCATGAGACCCTCGGTGATGGGGGCCACTGCCCCCCCTGGTGACCCCCGTG
>NW_010122680.1:0-438 GCF_000699245.1 Pterocles gutturalis | reverse complement strand
ATATAAACATCATATTCCTCCTAGTGAAGAATCCCAATACTCACATGACTCACCGCAGCATTCCAGCACCAGAATGAAATTACCAACCTCAGACCCAAGAGGAACAGAGGAAGGATGTGTGTAACACTAGGAAAAGGGGTGCCAAATGAAGAATTTCAGCTTAATTCTTTCTCTCCCCCTCCACCCATCCCCCGTTAGATCAGGACTAACAATGATTAGACTCTCTATTATATTAACAATAAATTCTTGGCTTTATATAAGGTGTACTACCTCTTTGCCCATAAGTGAGATTTTAAGCACAACAATGGCAAGTCAAATTTTTTGTTCATTCAGGCAAGTCTTAAGCACATGCAATAGGAAACTCAGTCGATGGTGATGTTTTCACATTTTTATTTTCATACGGAGTGGCAGGCAATGCTGAAGGCCTCCTGCCAGAAG
>NW_010122679.1:0-46751 GCF_000699245.1 Pterocles gutturalis | reverse complement strand
ACCAGCCCCTCCCCCAAGGCCTCCTTCCCCACCTCAACCCCATCCCTGCTCCCCTTGGTAGCGATGCCAAAATATGCAGCCGGCCTCTCTATCTGAATGAATGTTTTGATTAAAGAAGTCTTAAGCAAACACAGTCAGAACAATGATCCCGGCCCCCTTTCTGCAAGCTTCACCCAACTATGCAGTGTATATTTAGGACCAGATTACAGGGACCTGTTCATTAATTGAAGAAGGATGACAAGCCTGCAGTGTATGCAAATAAAGGTCTGGGTTTCAGTGGGGAGGGTAAATCTTAACTACCTAATGATACTCCTGCCCCATTTGAAACCTCTTTAACGTTGGGATTTTTTTGAGGCCAGCTTTCATGAGCTTGCAAACATATGGAAAAGTTCAAGTTTTTCTATTTCCCTTCCAAATGCTTTGTTTCCTTTGACAAAGAATATTTTTTTTTCTGTTCTGACACTAAAACCATCACCTATTATATTGCCATGACACCCAAGTAAAGATACTGATCAAAGGGCAAAGCAGGGCAATAAAGTGAAAAAAATGGGGCCAGAAGGTTTGGTTTTGGGGATTGGTTTATTAAAGCATTGCAATTCTTTTTCCAAAGGAATTTTTCATTTTGTCTTCTGTTACACAGTGGGAGAACAGCTGGTCAGTAGTGGGTACAAACTCAGGTTTGGTTATTCAGGGCTCTTCAGCGAGTTTCTTTCAATCCCTGTTTAGTAAGATATTAGGGAAACCCTGAACGTTTTCGTGAAGTTTGCAACATGATCTTAACCCAAGGCAAGTGTGATCAAAAAGATGATTTGCAAAATATCACACAAGTTAGCAAGGAGCAAAAAGCTGGTTAAAAACACAACAGCACCTGGGCTGGACATGAGACCTCCAGAGCTGACACCACATGGCAGTGCTGTGTGGAGAGATAGTCCTGCCCTCCTGTTCAGCCCTAGCAAAATTCCAGGCTACTCCCAATCCAACCAGCCCAAGCTTTCCAGCCATGTTTCCATCTGGAAAAAATTGGATGATGACTTTTGAACTATTTGATTTTCTTCTTAAGGTGGGGTTGTTTGGGGGGTCTAGCATAGGACGTAAAGATGCAGAACATCTCAAAGAAAGCATTTTGAAATGGAACAGCGACCAAACAGGAGAAAAACAAGGAATAATTGAGATGAAGTCTGTGAAGTAGAGACAAATCAAGTTATCTTTGAAACTGATTTCTTTGTGTCTCAGCTGGTGGAACTGTATAAGCCTTGACTTTGGATTTATCAGCAATCATGTCTCCCAGAGCAGAGAAGATCCAGGTCATTCACCATCAGAGAGCACAACCAGTTTACACTGGAGAACTGATCCACAGAGTTTGCTATTCAGTAATGTGCAATAATAGTGTCAGACCAAGAAATGTTGTGTCAACGAGTACCCAAGGATACGGTCCTTTTGGATAATGTCTGATACTAATCCTGCCAAGTCAGCAAAGAGCACCAAATTGCCCCCTCTCCCCCCTGTCATAATGAGGTGACAAATACATCTTCTGGATAAAACACAAAGGGAGAAAAGGCATTTTGTACATTCAACCCACGAGATACTGCTCAAAAAACTAACAAGTCTTTCTCATTTCTCTTGAACAAGTTTTTCCAAGAAACACTTCATAAACCAGCTCTTTAAAAAGAAGGGGTAGTAAATGCTTTACAGCAAACATACAGCAATGCACAGAAGGCAGCATGCTACTACCTTGAACTCCAAATCTTTTTACCAATCACTCTTTCATACTCTTTTACAGTGTATTCCCCTACTAATAAATACAGGTAGTCAGCAATCCTTAAATGTGTTTAAGGTAATTCAGCCTTTTTCTCTCGGTGAATATGTTCCTTTTCTAATAACGCAACAGTGTTTGTAAGAAAAAAAAATTTTTGCCTTTAAATGTCTTGTTCCATTTTTTCTCTGACTTTCTCTCCCTCTCCCATTGCTTTCTCCATGGAAACTGGAAAGAGGAAGGAAGGAACTTCCAAGGTAAGAAAACTCTAAACGCAAACATGTAATGAAAATTTTCAAGCAAGAACCTGTTTTCAAAACTACAAAAACCTGTAGCATAAAAATTATCTGGGCATGTTCCAGATTATTAATAAAAAAATGATCTCTGCAGTGTTTTCCTCAGCCCTGTCATCAACAAGTAGACTTAACTCCCACAATCTGGATCTGTAACCAATTTTCTGAAACACATAAGCCAAAAAATAATATTGCTCCAATCTGGAATCCTGTTCTGACATAATATGAAAATTAGACACTGAAAATTTTGGCTGCACTGCTGGTTTTTTACTTCCAAATGCTCACAATATACCAAGACCAAAGCTGTAACTCAGGTGCAAGTGGAAAGAAAGTACGATCCCAGCGCAGCAGATCAGGAGCTCTTCTGAACCGTGGGAAGACAACATCTCTCCAGCAGCATCCTGTGATACAGCCCAAAGAACAGAAGGTGGGAGACATCCTCTGCTTGCTACTGGGGCACAAGCGGCGATGAGCACGTGTCACCAAACACCCAGACAGCATCGGGACTGTCACCAGTGTCAGCTGTAACACACACTCATGGAAGCACTACTGACCTTCACCTGGACCCAGAATGAGTAACTCGTGGGACCAGCTCCCTTGGTGCCCAGGACAACCTTGCACTTGCTTCACTGGAAAGCCTGTAATCATTTTCCCTGGAAGAACGAGAGGCTGTGCCAGTTCGCCTGCACTTTGTTACAGCTAAAAACGATAAGATGCTTCCAAAGTGTTGCGTTACAATAGCTGTGCCTTCGGTTTATGGATTTATCTTCCTGTGCCCTAGATAAAACTCCATTCCTTGGACAAATTAGGTCTGCCTGTCATTCAACACTCTACCTAATGGTCTCAGCTGTGTGTTTCTGCAGTTATTGAAGCAGGGGCATTCCACAGATAGTTTTCACTGATTTGAGAAGTGTAGCCAGAAACCCAGTTGTATTTTATCCAGAATGAGAACAGGGCAAGTTAATGACGTAGTTGAAATTATCAGGACCCTTAAATCTTAAAGGACAGGTTTAAATGCAGGAGGATAACATTTTTTAAGGGGTACACAACACAGTCTGACAATTCATAAACAGCAAGCGCATTGTGAAGCAAGGCACTAAACCTTTTCTTCTTTAGTTTAGGGAGTGGTGACTGCCAAGGAACTTCATTACATAGCTTGCTGTTCTGTGTGGGATGAAGCCAAGACCTTACCTCTCCTGGCAACAAGATCTTTATACTCAGGTGAGCATAAAGCCCATAAGCTGGGCTAGTCACTGGCCTAACTTGACTTCTTCACTTTGATACCCAGTGATGGCAGGGCCTGATGGGACTCACACAAAGCCTGCTGAAGGCATGGAAATATTCTCTATTATTTAAATGGGCTTTCAGTACAGTCTAACACACAAACCATAAAGGCTCTCTAGATTAAAGATGCTTTATAAGTGGCAGGTACGAATCTCACATTGTACTGTTAACCCCAAATGGGACAGGCAAATAAAAAGTATGCAGCCAGTAGAACCTGGCTCAAAGAAAGCTGTCTATAAAGCAAGCAGTGTAGCTGCAGGCCTCTGATATGCAAGATCAACAAGGAGAGAGAAAAAATAATCTTCTCCTGGACAGGAGCCTCTCCTCAGGTCAGGAAAACAGCTGAGGACAGAAGAGGAGAAACAGCAGCTGGAGACCACAGGTATAGATTTTTGGGAAAGGTTGAAGGAGAAAAATCTCAGCCTTGGCTTTTCAATTTGCCTCTTAATAAAGTGCACACAGGAATACAAGGAAACATAGAACCAGCCAATTCCACGCTAGCAAAGAGGAATCTGCTTTATAGACTTGTCCTTAATAAATTGAACAGCTCAAAATTGACCACAGGAAGCAACTGGTGCAAAATATCCCTGAACCCAAAACTCAAATGTTTATATTTGAATAAAGACCTTTACATCAGATTTAGGCAACAAAATACAAGATAAACTGTTCTGCAGCCTACTTTGTCTTCACCAAGGCTTCAGGTCATTAGGCAATTTCTTAGCTGTCACAGGTAAGATAAAGTATACTCTGGAGGTAGATAACTTCATAATTTTGCACTAACAGATTTTTTGCATTTTAATGCATCTGGACACACTGGCCTCAATTCCCTTGTGAGAGCTTTAGACAGAATACAGAAGTTAAAACTACTGATCTAATCCAATGCAGTTTTGCTTAGAGGGAACTTTATTCAAAAGGAGAGAAAGAAACGATGACTTCTTTAAGGGGAAAAAAATTCTGAAGAAAGAGCAGAAAATACGCTTATCCTATCTTTAACTTATAATATGTTCTCTTTGGTATCATTTTGACTCTCTGCCCAGAAACTCCAACATAAACCTCTTGATTGCAAAAGTCACAAGAGAATCAAGTGTTTGCAGAAGGCTGTAGAAGAAGGAGGGAGGTTTCCTACTCCACTTCTGGGTCACAGTCTAACTGAGTAAACTCAGCCCCTTAAAGCTTTATTAAGTTTAAATAAAGATTTATATGTTTGGAAAAATGGTGCTTGGAAACAAAATTTAAGAAAAAGAGAGAGAGAAAGGAATGAGGAATGCAATATAACCACAGGAAAGCAGAGGTGTTTCCCTCTTTCACTGTTCTTAATTAAAATAAAGAAAAAAAACAAACCACTGAAACTGAGAAGGATTTGTTTAGTCCTCCACTGTCATCAGTGCTGATGGCTCTGGGTCAGGAAAACAGCAGGGATTTGGGGCCCTGCTCACACCCCCCCATTTTGGGCACCTTCCCCTGGCTAAGCTGGGCTCCCCAACCCCAAGGCAGGCAGCATCTCCATGGGGCGGTCCTCTCCCTGTCCCCATTCCCAGGTGACCAAGGCGCTGTCCTCTGAACTGGTGCCCAAGCTCCTACTTCAGCTGTGGGAGTCAACAAGACTGGTGCTGAGAAACCACACATTTCCCAAACTTCCTTGTGGAGGCTGAAGAGGCTCAAGAAACTAGTCTTTCACACCTCAAGTCAACAGTATTAGTATTTCTACTTCTGGTCCTTCTTTCTGCTCCAGAATGACTTTCAGTCTAAAGGCATCTCAGCATTTTCCAGATGACTACTGAAGATCCTCCATCTCCCAAGATTCACACTAGAGGAATTTAGAAAGTTACTGCACCTAGATAAATACTGCCTACCACCACTGTCCCCGCAGTGATGTTTGACTTTCTCAGCTACTTCCCAGTTCATTACAGTGACCTAAATGGATGGGTCTGAACTGAGGCAACTGATGGACAGATTCACCTTTATTCTGAAGCTCCCGCTAACCTTCATGGGACAAGTAGGCGCTAGTAACCTTATAAACAGCCCCCAAATGAATCCTCCAAGAGCGAGAGTCACAGCCTTCTACAGGTCTCCATGGCCACACTGGATGGAGCTGAACTGACCTCCACTGTTCACATAAGCGCTTGAGTCTTACAACTCCATTCTCGATCTTTTGTTTCTTTCTACGGATGTGATATTTGAGAGTTACGTTAATGGTACCAGCTCTAAGGACTTATCTGACCTCTGAAGATCTAGGACAGTAGTTGGATATCATGGAAGAATTGGCACATCTTCTAAAACACTGTGACACTCTTGTCTCCCAAGATTGGCATGGGTACCTGCCCTGCAGTTTAAGTGATGATACTTCTCACTTAGGATATTTATAGTTTTTCTGTACTTGCAGGCCAATCAATTGTTTGTCACCACCTGATGAGACGTGCAATACACTCTCAGCACATGACAAATCCCTGTGCCTACATTCAATGTCTCAAGAGAAAGAGTGGGATGCTTCATGTGAAATATTTAAGCCAGGCTAATCTAATTTGGCAACCAAATGGCAAAACTCTTCTATGGCAGAGAGTCTATCATCCTTGCAAAAAACCACACAGAATAAACTTTGGAATTACCACAACTGGCAAAAGTTGACCTGAATAGGGAGTTTATTTTAGGTTTTAATTTTCTATTTTGTTCTGCTTGCAATTAAAAAAATGATATAAAGCTGGTTTATAAAAACACTACCAAACAAAAAACCTCTTTACCCAAATTAAAAACAAGAACCCATGAGAGGAAAATACTTCACAACATTTAGAGTTCTGCAGGGACTCGTACATATATAGGGATTTTAATTTTCCATGGCCTGTAAGCGTTATAATCTCTATCAACTGTGTGCACTCTGGGACCACAACTAACACCAGGGTTTGAACTCTTGGTTGTTGGCTTCTTTCTTTAACACTGTTTTTAAACTCACACTTGCTCCAACAATTTGCAGGGATAAAGAAGTTTTTACAGCAACGTGTTCCTCACAAGTCACCCACAGGTCTGTTATAAGACATTGTGTCAACAAATCATAGATGTCTGCGAGTCGATGCAACCAGTGTGAGCGGCCACAACTTGGCTCAGGGACAAAGACTTTATTGCTGGAGAAATTACATTGATAAAGATCAAAATATGATTCGGGACATTGAGATGCCAAGACTGTCTTCATGATTTTACTACTAGTAGTCCTTTCTTTGCATCCATGGCAAATATACCACCACACCTGCCACGAGTTATTTCTCCAACGTCATTATGTGTTTATTGTGTATGCTGTGCCTCGACATTACAGGAATATTTACAACCATTGACTTCTCCAGGATCCTCTAAAGTCATGAGCTCTTTACCTTTTCCAACTCACACACCCCATGTTTAGAGATGTATTCCTACCTGAGTTGTTTTCTCCCTTACTTTTTAGTGCAAGGCTGTCCAGAATGAAAAGCTCTGGCAACTTTGGCATCACACAGATTTCTGTTTTAAGACTGCCACATTAACTACCCCGTTAAGTCCTGCTTAGTCACACAAAACAATGCTTTACTCTCTAGGATCGGAATAACTGGGACAGCAAAGGGTTTTTATCCCATTTATTACCATCAGCCACTCTTTCTACTATTTGAATATGACAACCAGGTAGGAAAAAGAGCCTTAAATTCGGGACCATTTGTTTGAATATGACAACCAGGTAGGAAAAAGAACCTTAAATTTGGGACCATTTATCCAGAATTTAAGGACTTCTGATTTTCCAAGCTGACGCTTTTCTGCTCCTGTCGAGGGGCAAGCTAGTTCTGTGATAGGTGACATGGAAGAGGAGCTCCAGTTGGTGCTGGGTGTCTTTTACATTTCTACCTGGAACTTCTCCGAGGGGCACAGAAGATCTTTGGGAAAACACCCATGTCGTGGAGTGTGGCTGGGAGACTTCTTTACCTTACAGCCAGGCTGGGGCCATCCTCGCTTTCCCAGCTGTTCCTCTGAGAAACAAGTGACCCACAGAGCCCCGTGCAACTCAAGACAGCGATGGCAGGATAAGATGTCTTTTACATTTCTACCTGGAACTTCTCCGAGGGGCACAGAAGATCTTTGGGAAAACACCCATGTCGTGGAGTGTGGCTGGGAGACTTCTTTACCTTACAGCCAGGCTGGGGCCATCCTCGCTTTCCCAGCTGTTCCTCTGAGAAACAAGTGACCCACAGAGCCCCGTGCAACTCAAGATAGCGATGGCAGGATAAGATGTCTCAGAGACCTCTGACTCCCTCATCAGACTGGGTTTACCCTATATTGATGCTCTCTTGAAGTCACATAGTTATCCTTGATTTGCATTTGCTAATGGTAAACCACTATCATGATTTAATACATTTTCATTGGCAAAACATATATAATATTCTGTCTGCCAAAGTTCATACAGGTCTCCTCCAAGTAAGCCACTGCACCTGAGACAGGAACCTGGAACATTTATCAAAAAAAGGAGAGGTAGGAGATGACATCCAAAGCAGCCAAGTCTCCATCGAATTAATGGGAAAGGAGAAAGAGGAACCTATGTATTAAATGAGAATCTCAAGAGTTTGCCATGAACTATCAAATCGGTCTGGAAAGCAGATTTCATTTCCATTGAGATTTTTAAATAGCATTGGATAACTAAGATAAACAGAGACTGAAGGGCTGCCCGAGACACATACAAAATTATTGAATTTTGACATGTTTGAGAAGTTATTTACTTTATAGAGTACTTACATAAGGTTCACTTCCTCTTCATATATAAGCTCAAATATTACAAAGATTTTTTTCCCCCCCCTTAATGAGGGGACTACATTCAGCAGCCCCACAAACAACCATAATTAACTTTTTTTCAGGCACATTCCTAGGAAAGTTTTCCAGGCAGTCCCTTCCCCAGAGTCCAGGCAATACCAAGGAAACTCTGCTCTCTCACTAGGCAAACAAGGCACACATGGAAAAAAACCACAGGGCATCAAAAGGAAGAGGGGAAAGAGGAGATGGAGTATAAAGTGATGACCTTGACACCAAAGCTTTACTTACTGCTGTGCTATAGGCACTTGATAAGCTTTATCCCAGGTTCTTAATCATTCTGTATCTCAATTCACCTCAACTTTAATGAATACAGATCATTATATCCAGTGTAGAAATTTTAGATCAGGGTTTTGGTAGGAGACACTGCCTGGCTGTATAAGGGACCCCACGGTTAAAGTAATGATTCTTCTCAATTAGCTGGCCCACCCGCAACGCTTTTGCTTACCTGAGAAGTGTCATGGTTGAATATGACAGCGTTCAGGTCTCCACAGTTATAATGCTTGATGAGATCTTCAGTGGTATACGGGGCCTGCAAACTCCCTGCTCGGAGGCTTTCATGTTGGAGCAGAGTCTGGTTTAGAGCAAACAGCACCTGTAGAAACGCAGAGAGGAAAAACAGGGAGGAGTTAAAGGTATTAGGAATCAAAACAGCACATCCTAAAAGGCCAAACTTTGAAAAACTCTCTTGCATCTAAAGTCTATTGACCATCCTTGCCCACACTAACAAGGGCTGGTCTGTAGGCATTCCCAGCTGGAAAGAGGATCAGATGCAAAGTCCTCTATAGTGGAAGACCTTATCTCATAAGACCTTTCATACTCCTCATAAAGTATAACTTCACAACACATACATGCATTAGAGATCATGGTCTGAGGACTTTTAGGCTATCTTTGCTGACTACTTGGCTACATGAGAGACATTGAAATGAAAAAGCCCTTAAATAAGGAAACTTTTATTGCTTCTGACTGTTTCCTGTCCACTAGCTTAAATCCAAAGCCCAAACTCAGTCAGAAGGTTTTCGATAAAAATCAGAATCTTCCAAATTTCTGAAGTATCAGTTGTAGTACTGGAACTTTCTGCATGCTTCTAGTAGCAGAAACTTTATGAAATTCATTATTAGTCTCCCTCCTTTAGTCTTTCCCCCTTCACTCACCCTTCTGCCAAGTGAACAGAGATACTGAATTGTAACACAGTCCCAGCAGACTAGTTGAGTGTCCCCATCCCAAACCTGAAAATATCAATAAAGCAGAAGCACTCTTTTCTGTATAAATTTAGGTAACAAAAAAAAATAAATGTCCTTAAAGATTATATTTTTTTTCTTGCATTACCAAAAGGGCTACTAAATGTCACATGAATTACCACAAATCTTTTTTATATTTGTGATAGACTGTGAGAGGTGTTTCTGAAACACCAAGTCTGGGCTTTTCATGTTCAACTTTCCAAGAATATTCCAAAGAAACTTGATAAAAAGTAAATGAAAAAATCAGAAGAACAGTAGTTAAGACAGTTTGTCACAAATTCTATATATAGAAGCAAAGGCACTTTTCCTAAATTAAAGTGATATGTAGTGACTGCAAATTCAGAGTTCTGAAAAATTACATTGATGTGTCATTTTTTATGAAAAGAATCCTGCATCCCTCAGCTTCGCATTTCACCACAGTTTCAGCTTCTCTCATTTACAGCAGCAGTGCCCTCTTCATCCCAAAGAATAACCATCATCTCAAGATCTGGGTAAAGTAACCCATGCTGAGCTCCAGCTGGCCCAGCTACACTGCAGTCTGTGACTCACATTCTTCCTTACCTTCTTAACTTCAAGCAACTGAACCCACTTTAAGGAGTGAAATCCATAGGACTTTAAAATTAACAAAGTACATATGAATTTGCAGGATGGAAGTTCTTATTAGTTTAAAATTATGATTCCCACTGAAGTTTATTGGAAGGAAAAGAAACAGTCAACTGGATTTACTCCTGCAAAACCTCAGGTATATAACAAATATGATCTGAGATTTTTTTAATAATAAATAAAAATAGAAAATGTTATTTTTTAATTTGCTTTTAAAAAATATAAAGATGGTCTTTCAACTGAACCTCTTATACCTAAATTCGGCAATCGGTTCTCCATTAAGATCCAAGCCTAAAAGATTTCCTTGCCCAGATCTAAGGGTCTCTTCAGGCTTTTCTACAAAGAGATCAATCTTCCCCAGGACCATAGCCTGAAGTAAAGCATCTTCCTAGCTTAGTTTTTCTCTAATTTAAAAAATCTGCACAAAATACAGTTTGAAAAATTTCTAACCTTTGAAAGGATCTGAGCTTTTTCCTTTTCCCCTAAGGGCTACAGCTTGAAGAGGAAATGGATCATCCCAGGATTTCCTGGGGATTCTAAACATTTTGGTTAATAAAAATAAAAGCTTAGAAAAACGTTGACAGGAAAACTGAGAGCAGAGGTTTTCCCAAAATGCTTTTAGTAAAATCCTTCTCATTTTTTATTTTTTAAACAATGGATGTTGCTAGATTTTTATATACGGAAATATGTATACAGACAGACACACACATATACAAACCACCAACAAACCCTGAGAATGAGACAGCGTGTTTTATCATAAAATATTAAGAACGCAATAAACAAATCCTTACTTTACTCCCAATGCTTTTTTTTCCTCTTTTGGGGTGGTTTTTTTTGTTGTTGTTATTCAGGCTTCCTGAGGAAACCAGTCCTGTGCGTTTACACTCTGGGTCTGTCTGTCTCCTCCTAATAAATTTGGAACCTATTAGCTGATTTCAGTCACATTTGCAGAAGGTTAGAGGTCTTAAAGAAAATTGCCGGGCGGCAGAAAAACCCAGAGTACGAGTTCACTCACTTATAAGACACCAAAGACTCCACACAAGAGAGAATGAGTTATTTGGACTTTACAACAGTAGATGGACCCCCATGCACCAAACCCCAGATTTCACAGCATCAGGATGTTCGTGTCCCTGCTCTTTGCCCCTGAGCAGGTTTGGGACCTAGAGGTGATGCTGGCCACCAGCTGAACCCCAGCACGCTGCCACCACCGCGGGGGAGCTCCCCGCTGGGTTCAAACCACTGCCCGAAAAGCAACTCAAGAGATTTTATTTTAAGAGAGAAGTTAAAATTAGAAACTCAAACACTTGAATATGCTAAAAGAAAACTGTAACCACTTAAACAGATTTCTAGAGAAGTCTTGCTTAATCAAGCCATAACCACCATGGGTTTTGGTTGGGTGGCTCAAAACTAACTTAAAGTAGAAGCAGGGTCTCGTCGTTGGCTGGATTTGTAGACCATTTCCTCCAGAGTCAGGCTAAAGCCATCTTAAAACTCGAGTTTATTTTTTCTTACTGTTCAGATAATGCCACAATAACAATGCTGCTTCCTTTCCTTCTCTCTATCTTAATATCAGTGACCCCACAACCTCCAGCCTAAACCCCTATCCAAGTTAAATCTCCCAGAGGTGCCTGAGATTACTAACAACTGATGACTTCAAAATAAACACACTTAGAGCGACTGCCTATACACAGTCCCACCTAATAAATACAGCAGACAGTATTTGTTCTGGGAAGTGATGGGAAGTTATGACTTGGGCTCTGGGAAAGTGCAGTTTTATTCAGGCAATTTATGGTCCTCGCATCAGTGTGCTCTGAAAGCCATTTCTGCACGGCTGTCTCTGACCCCTGTTTGTAACCAGTATCAGCCATGGACAACAGAAAGGGGTTTGCACCCTGCCAGGAGGAAGCCTTTTTATCCAAGGGGTATCATTCTCCTGTGCAAAGCAGCAACCCAACACACAGATTTTATTTGGGTGTCTGGAGACACCAGCTCAGCCCTTAGGGCAGACCTACGGGTCCTGTTTTGCTGCCTAAGAGGGTGAGTACCATCAATCCCACACAGAGCCAGTAACCACTGGTCTGGACTTTTTAGGAGCTCTTTTACACAGCCGGTGTCCAAGGATAAGGGGCCTGGACCAGTCATTTCCGCCTCGGGAAGGTCAGAGGGGATGCAGCAGAGCTAGGACAGAGTGACAGCTCCTGCATCACTGGTGACTTCAATTGAGGGATCCCCAGGAGGGGGAAGGTCTACAGAAACCCCAAGTTTCATTTATTCACGAACAAGGCTGGGCCATTTCTTATGTTCATGCCAACTGTTCTCACCATCACCCAGTGGTATCGATGCTGCTGCCTCGCCTCAACCTTTGCTCTTTTGCCTCTATGATCTTGGGCACTTCAGTTACAAACAAATCTGCAGAGACCAGCATTTGCCACCCATGTGCAAGCTCACTGCAGGCCTTGATTAGAGACCAAACAAGCCCAGTGAAGACCATAGCTAACAGCTTTACTGATTACCTTGACACTCAAACAGTATTTCCCCCTCCCACATTTCTGGATTACAGAGCCAGGAGTCTGGAAGACATGGGTTACAAAAGTCTACCTCACATACAATAAACCTGAATGTTTAACTTTCAATTTCAAAAGAAGAAATACTAGAAAACCTCCAAGCCCCTCATATAAAGTGAGGGGACAAAACTGCATCTGGTCTCAGATCTCAAAGGGGGCGGGCATTGTGTAAAAGTGTTGGTACTTACACATCAGTATCAGCAGTTGTGCAAATTGCCTTGCAACAGTTTGAACTTTGTTTTGCAAGCCCATGGGAGCTGCTGGAGGTTTGATTTTATGTGGTATTTTAATGAGATTTGGCTTTGAGGCAAGTAAACTCAGCCCACAGAAAGAGTTCTAAGAAAGCATTACCACCTTTTCAAACAGGGAGGAGAAGTGCATGGTGCTTAGAAACACACGAGGCTTTCCACTAGAAACCACGTTCTTCATTGTACTTGGTTTTCAGAGCAAAGCTAGATAAAAATCCCACTTGTTCCAAGGTACTCGCAAACCTTCACGTGTCATGTTTTATTGTGCCACACATCTGTGGCTTCAGACTAGATGGTTGAAGGCTCCTGAACATCAGCAACATGTTAGTGCTGTATGTCATAGCTAAAGAGGAGAAATCATGGCCTTCGTACAGGAGAGATTTCTCCCTATCCATCTTACGTGCATTTGTCCCTCACTGAAGAGAGCAAAAAAAGCCCAGAAAACAAAAACCAAGTGAACCTTCATCAAATACAGCATCATGCCTGGTCTATATCAGCTGCTTGTAAGGTCTTCTGGTCATAAGATCCTGAATGGTACAAAAGAAGAAATAAGATGCCTGCTTTTCTAAAAGATGTTATTCAGTACATGGATTCTTTGCAAGGATAATCACTGAACATCAGCTCAAAGATGCAGAGTTCGCTGTATCCTTTCAGCTCTACATTTTTAATACTTTTGCATAGGTGCATGAGTTGACTTTGGTTGATTACCCTGAATGCCCATATGGTTTGTCAAAAATTAATTTCTGACAAACTCTAACAGCAGCTTGACTCTGTGCCTATCACCTTGTCTAGCAGGTAATGCTATGGATTTCTAACCAACTGGAAAGGTTACCAGGACCACCTCCTCAATTTGTCTAAGGTCCCAAATGGTGCCACAATGGAAGAACAGCTTCATGGGGGCACCTGAGTGGCCACTCTAAAATGAGACAAAGAAAACCTTATCACCAGATAAAACACTTGAGCTGTCACAAACTTTCTCATGAACTATATTGCTAACAACAGAGACAACAAATTAAGGAATTACAACAGAAGAAACAAATTTTGTGTCAAGCTGAAGAGAAACTGACTTGAGTTCTTCTGGAGTGCTTGCTATACAGGAGACTTGAGAACAAAAGGCAACCCTGAAAAAATTCTCAGACCAAACTTTGATGCTCAGACAAATTTCACTGTTCAGTGATGGGGGGAGAAATGACTTCACAGTCCTAAACTTACTAAGGCTGAACTACAACCACTGCATTCACAGGACTCCAGTAGCTGGAGCTATAGGATGACCCGTGCATAGAACCACGATTAAAAACAACACCACAAAAATGAGTATTTAAGTCTCATACTATGATGTCAGCTCTTCAGCAGGCAACTATTGTTTTCCTTTGCTCTCTCTTTTGGAGACGTGCCACCACAATGCAAATACTATATAGGCATTACTGGAAGTGTTGGAGTGACTATATCCTGTCAGTACCCAAATTGCAACTCTGGAAAAGGAATGCCCACTCTCTTGCCTCCTTCAAAACAAGCCTCAACATAAATATTGAGGTATACAGCTCTTCAGGGGTTCTTATTTTGTTGTTATCCTTCTCTGTACTCAAACAGAAAATCAGCTATATCGTTTCAGGTCAAAATAGTGGCTTGGGGAAAAAAAATAAAAGAAAGAAAAACCTAAGTCCCTGATTTTCCAGATTAATGAAAAGCAATAAAAATGTTTGCCCAAATCCGTTCAGTTCCATTGGTTTCCAGAAGATGGGTTTCCCCTCTCCTTGAATCTCTTGCACTGTTGCTAGGAATTAGTGAGCTGTGAAACTCACCTAATGAGGTCAGCATCAGGAAATAGCTCCAAAAAACCCACATCCTGGGGGATCTACTAAAGGACTCCCTCAGTGTCCAAACAAAACCCCGGATGCACCGGCACATTGTACAGCTTGGGCTGTGGGAGGAACGCCCCCGACTTTGTTGTTGTTGTTCCTATAAAGGGATAGCTAAGGAAAGCGAAACTATTAACTCATCCACTGGAATTTCTGCTCACAAAACTCTGCCCCCTGTTAAAGCTTCTCATAAAAGCCTTTCAGCTAGTTGGTTCCATATGTTCCCCAAACCCACAGTTATTGCTTCTGAAAGGCAGGAGTAGTTAACAGTCTGCGGCTTGGCACTGACCAGGGAGACCTAAGGACCTTGCTTTTTCTCCCCTCCCTTTCAAACTGCCAATTAACCCGTTTAATAAAATAGTCTGAATCTGACCAAGGGGCTTGGAGAAACCCCTAACCACCACCTATCCTACCAGCTGAGCCACGGTGACACACACACATGCTATGGTGCAGGGCAGTCACGCTACTGATGTGCAGCCCCGGGACTCAGATTGGATTTCTGGATGCTGAGAAAGCTGCAGGGAGAGTTGCAGAAGGCTCCAGCCTTCAGCCCTGCACACCCAAAGCTGCTGCTGCAGGTGACTTCCAACAACTTGACTTCAGCACCCGGACTTCACTCTTTATGCAAAGTTATTATGATGATCTTGCAAGTGCAAAAGTAATTTTTGTGTGTGTGTTTTGATTGAATCAAGGCATTTGAAAACAACAGAAAGAATTCCTAGAGAGAAAACAATGCAATGTTCATGACATCCCCATTTCCTCAATCCCAAGAACCCTTCAGCCAAAGGAGGACTCTCCTGGTTGATAGTGGCTCTTACACGTTCCCTGGGCTGACCCTACCACACTATTGTTTCTGCACCAAGTTCCTGGCTTCAGCTGGGCTGGGGCCAGCACATCATTAACTCAGAGTCTGGAGAGCCATTGTTTGGGGGTTTGGGCGGTTATTAGGTAAGCTAGCTATAGCTTGTGCTCTTGGAGAGAAGTCTTCCCTTGGACAAGGCCATTAAAGCAACAAATAAAGACTAGGAGTAAAAACCTAATCTCAGTTAATTTCCGTTTTGACAGCACTTTAGAAACCTTGTATCATTCCCTCGATAGACTATAAATACCACACCCACCTTTAATAGGTCAAACCACCTCAAAACAAGGCCTTAAATATGTAAACTGAAGTCAACAGCAGCTGTACCACAGCCACTATTGGAAGAAGGACAAGAGCTCAAACCTTTTCATAAAAATTTAGTGAAATGTGCTACTTTTTAAAGGTACTTAGAGTCCAGATTAATTTAGAAGAAAAGGAAGGGACAAAAAGAGCTTTGATATAGAATTTCCATCCTTTCCCCTTCTGTGAACCACCACACTGCAGCAGAAAGATGTTTTAGTTTCAGTGCCTCCACCCCACCATTGGCACGGTCTCTTTTGCCAGTAATTCAGCTTGACATCCAACCTGTAACGGTGTGAGTGCGCAGTAACCGCGTAGGATAGCTCTCTGCTTCGGCCACTGCCCAAATTCAAGTTTAGGCTAACAGATTAAGAAACAACAGGAGGAAGGATTTGCAACTTAATCAAACCTGAAACATTGGAAGGGATAGAATTATCTGTTAAATTTGCAGACCAAGTGTATGGCTTTTGTGGATTTTGTATGCAGGATTTACTTGCATCCAGGTCCAAGTGCCACCAGTTAGACTTCTGGACTGCAGACTTTGATCTTATCAACACACAGGTAAACAGACAGTAAAATCAATTCCTACATCTAGGAGGACACTGCAGTCTCAAAGGGAGAGGTTTTTTTTGTCTTGTTTATAGTTGAATGAAGACTGGTTCAAAAGAAAACAGCTTCTCCCTGGAACTCACTTCAGCTATTTGGTTATGGGACTTAGAGGCCTGTTAACCTGCTAGACAACAAAACTCTGCATATGAAAAGCCTACCAGTAACCTAAAAATCCCATATTAGTTTTTAATTAAGTCAGACATGATGGTGTAAATTGCTTCCTTCCACTTCTTTATTCCCTCCACGTTAATCTGTGGTAGAGGTATAACAGTTCTTTCAGGGCTAAGTAGCTGGCAACTGGGTTTGATTTTAAACACTCATTCAGTTTTCCAATAAAAGATATTGGAAAGACCATCACGGGGACAAAATGCTGGGGTGCTCAACTGATGTGAACGGACCCACCTCTACAAATAGAAAGGAGATGAACTGTGTGGTACCGGGTGATGGATGTCTAAATTAACACCAGACCATGGGAAACCCGTAGGCATGGAGGAAGGCAGAGACATTAACTCACCCAGGTAAAGCATGCAGGGGTCCAGCAGGACAAACTGGACACAGCCCTGATGCCTATTTGGTGATGCTCTGGGCTTGGCTGCAAGCCCAGCTCCTGCATGCCCCTTGGTCCCCCCTTTGTCCCCTCCTGTGCCACCACCCCAGCAAGCCAGGCTTCACCTCAGGCTCTGCTCAGTTATTCCAGCCCTGTGGGTATCTCAGCCTTTACTAGACAATAGGAACACCCTAGGTTCAGAAACCCAAATGCCACCTCAACACCAGGGAAATCTCCCCATGTAACTAAGGAGTTTTGTGGGCACTAGAAGTTTGTGGGTAGGTTTGTGGAGAAGATCTGCACTCCAGGAGAGGTGCCATGGGGGCTGTAGCACATTGCTCCAAAGGTGTCATTGAAACAAGAGCAGTCATCCCAGATAAGTCCAACACCTCCCAAAAGCATCCAGTAACAGATACTTTGGGAAAGAATGTTAAGAAATGAGGTGAGCAGAGAGTGAGCCTTTTTCAGACAACACTTCCCATCTTCTGGAAATCTGCCAGCTGGGGAGCTTGTGGTTGAAAATACCTCTTCTCCTACTGCTCCTTCCCACCCACCTCCCTGCTCCCCACACCTTTACCTCAGTTATCACTGTACTTGGTTGCACCACTCCATTTACAAGTAGCCAGCTGCCTGATCCATGCACGGAGAAGGTCACAGCCCGCTACTTTGCTCAGCAATCCCATTCCCCAAACTGATGCCTGGCAGGATGCCCGAAGGGTAGTGCCCATGATCACTTTACTCCAACCTTAAATGGGCACATTGTCCTCGCTTTCAGGATCATCACGTTCAAAGGGGGCACCTGAAGTCCTTCCCAAGAACCTGAAACCACATTTGCGCTCTTGACTTGCAAGTAAAATTGTTACCGGGCCCATCTGGGGTTTCAGTTTTACATTTTTGTCTCCACGGTAACAGAAGGAATGTGGGAACATGCCCCGAAGCGAGGTGTACCCGTTGGCCCTGGTGATGAGTGAGCTGAAAAGAAAGGGGTACCCTCACGGAAAAAAACAAAGCCCTGGGGGGTTTTGGGGAACTCCCAGTTCCAGGCATCCAGCCTGAGGTATTTTTTTTTAAAGCCTTGTTTGATAATATGCTAAGCATCTACCCATTGAAAAATGCAGCCTGTCCTGGGTGTATTTAATTTGGGGTTTTATTCATATTACTGCTTAATTTTGAACTGTTTCTTTTTAATTACCAGCTGAAGCTACATAGTAAAATGGACTAGCCCCACAGGCATGTTTTTCTTTCTATTATATTACAGTGAGGCAGCAGATTAACTCCTTCAGCCATCCCAGCTTAACACCTCCCGATGCCAGCACAGCCCCTTTCCAGACAGAAAGAAGAACAGCTAAAGGGGACACAAAGTCTAAGTCCTGAATTTCCAGCTCCCAGCCCTGGGTATAAGGACAAGCAGATGCCAATTGCCACACACATCAGCATGCTGGGGCATAAATCACAGCCCATCAGGAAGGGGAGTGCTTTCCCAAGCCAGACGGAGCTCTGGCCAAGGACAACAGTTTGAGGCAACAACTGTCTCAGTTTTCCAGTCTCCACGTGAGTGTGATCGAGTCAGCAGCTGTAGAAAAGGGAACCTTTCCTAGGCCTGAAGGTGACTGTGTCCTCGTGAGGTCAGCAGGGAAAGAAAAAAAAAAATAAAAAAATCAAGATTTGGAACAGCATGAGATAAGGAAA
This sequence comes from Pterocles gutturalis, assembly GCF_000699245.1. Taxonomy (NCBI): domain Eukaryota; kingdom Metazoa; phylum Chordata; class Aves; order Pterocliformes; family Pteroclidae; genus Pterocles; species Pterocles gutturalis. The sequence continues at coordinate 28,090 of NW_010122679.1, read as the reverse complement.
CCTACAAGAGGAAGCAGGGAGCTGAACTCATCAGACCTTCTTTTGGGTTGGTTTTCTTTTTTCAGATTAATATTATCTCAAGTTTGAATTAATTTTACTATGTAAAAATGTTCTTGCTATTGGGGGAAACAGTGAAGTATGGGTACCCCAGGTCTGTTAATAAACACAGGGCTTGATCTCACAGCCTGCTCACTTTACATCTTCCTCACCTAGAGAAAACCCCGTGTCATTAACCAGGACAGCTGATGGGATCCCACCTGTGCCAGTGGTTATGGCAGCGATCCCAGCGATCCCTGGGTGGCCTCACCAGGTAACCCGTCTTTCCTGATAGAAGTTCCCAGTTATATCCTCAGGATCAGCTTTGGGGTTGCAATGCAGAACTTGCAAAGTACGTAATTTGGGGAGTACCGTCAGCAGCTCCAGTCCTTTGTGCTTTGATGCAGCAGCTCTGGGAGAAGGATCCTGCCCAAGGGATGCACAGTGCACTGCCCATCGCACCAGCAGCTGGAGAAAAAGGCTCGTTTGCTTAAAATTAATAGAGGGAAGAGCCAAGCACAAACAGATGATTTTTGTGAATAAGGATGCTGCATTGGCACAAGCATCCCTAGGCCCAGAAGGAACAGTTCACCTTGATCCTCCTGCTGACGGTGGGAGAGTTTTTGGGTGCAGAAGCAGTGCACCAATAAACAGCCCATGCCCTAGACCACCCCCTCCTCCAGAAAAATGCCAGTGCAAAGGGTGCCTGTCTGGAAAACAATTATGCAGTGACATTACAGTCCTGGGTAACAACAGATGGCCACAAAAATCCTACAGACAACTGCTTGGAGCCATATTTTATCACAGCATGGGAAAGGGCATCGAAGGTGATCAATCATAATTCACTGGGAAGACAAGCAGGCGCTTTGCAGGAGGGCAAGGCTGGAGCTGCACCACCCTGCTTCCCAAAGGCAGTCTGCACCGAAAACAGACCCTTTAAAATGCTCTCACTGATCCATACACCACAGTTGATATGCAGATGTTTTAACATGGAGCTTCAACCCTTGCTGCAAGCAACCACAGACCACATCCCCAAATCCTCTGCTACAGAAAAGCTACAGAAGCCACCAGCAGTTTAACAAGAAATAAATGCAGCAACTCCTGCTTCAGCTGCCTTTCTGATGGAGGTGCAGCAAAGTGCAAATGTAGAGACAGAGATGCCCAAGACAAACAACAAAAAAAAGCCACTTCAGGCTCAGGGCACATGGACAAGAGGAGGCATCAGATCCATATGCTGCTGCCCTTATGGCCCAGTGAGGGCTGTATACTTCCTGTATAGTGTTACAGCCCTGTTGCAGTCTACAGGATTTTTGCCTGGAAGGAGCAAGTTACATAAAAATTATTCAGTATTCAGTTAGCCAGGGAAAAGAAGGTGACCGACCCATCAAATCACAGCAGCTCAGATTTCTAATATCATCTACTTGTAGCCAAGCGCTCGCCTTCAAACTAAGCGGAGGCCAAGAATAATTACTTACTATTTACTGAGTTATTTACATCAATTATTCAGCAAATAAATTCAGCTAACAAATAGGTTCAAGGAAACTGCAATCTATTCACAGTCAAGTTGCCAAGATAGAAGAAATTTATAAAATTATTTGTAACAAACTACTCCATTAGCTTTCAAGGTCAGAATGATAAATTCAGATACTTTATTTTCTACTATATATTAGGCTCCCTCAATGTAATTCTGTTGTTTATGAATTATGGGAGGTTATCTTTCAAGAGACAGCTATAACAGCTATATTTTAATTATTACTGGAATGAAAAAGATCAGATTGCTTGAACCTTTTTTAAGTTCAGGCTAAACAGTCTCCACTCCAGTCAGAGCACGCCTGTGAAATCAGCTACTGGAGAGGACACGCTGCTAAGGAATCAAGAAGAGCGTTCTCAGATTTTTACTCTCCTGGCTAGAGCCAAGAATCAGACATTGCTGTAAAACACTCACATAAACTGGCAAATTCTGAAGAAAACACTCAAGTTATATCTTGTTTTTCTTTTTTCTTCTAACTAGGAAGAAAGGACCTAGAAGAATATTCTTTGCACAGCTTCAAGTATTCCTGAAGCTGGGATATTTCCCCACATAAATAAATAATAACAAAAGAGAACTGATACTGTCTTCAGGCACCATCCTGGCCCACACAAACAAACAGCAGAGAAAACACCTAAAAAAGAGACAAACCTCAGATCCCTTTAACCACATCTCCTCACTCCTTAGATGCATTCCCAGAAGTAGAGCCAAAAAAATCCTTTCCCCTCCTCTTTTTCCTTGCTTGATTAATACTGATGCTCTGTAAATACAACCACATGAAAGCAAAGACATGCTGCCATCCCCTGAAACACTCTGTAAACATTCAGCAGGTTGTTCCCTCTACAACTAGGTTTTACCAGGAAGACTCCCAAAAATCCTGCAGCCATTGAAGAGATTGCACATGGGGACACAGCTCAGACAAGTCCTGGAGATCCCAAGGTGAAAAAAAGCAAATCTCTTTTGCTGTTGCCCTGGAATAATATAGGTGAAGAACAGACTTTTACAATCATTACCAGGGTGCTTGAGCTCAGAGGCTTCAGCCCACTCTTCTACCTTGGGACAGCAGGGAAGGCATCCAAAGAGAAATCCCAAAGCAGGGGTGGGGGTACTAAGCAGAGCACAGAGGATCACTCCCAGCTTTGATTTAACTTTCTAAGCCTAACTCCAAGGAGCACAAGGAGATTCAGAGTCAGTCTCAGCTGGTGTAATTTAACATCATTCTGAGGATTTACACCCGCTGAAATCCTGCCCACACGCCCTGGAGGAGTAGAAGGGGATGATGCAGGGGGTAGGAAATTACATCCTCCGCAGACCTGTGGGGGATCAGCTCATTTGGAAGATAACATCTGTTCTGCATTTCTTCCCTGCTCATGATCTTTTTACCTTCCCTAAAGTAGGTAAGAAGTGGAGTAGGTTCAGGTGGTTTTATAAACCAAGCTCTTTGCAGATGTAAATCCGTCAGCTTAGTTTGCCCCAACGATGCTTTGTTAATTCACTTGACAATTTTGCCCCATGTTTATCTTTTGTACAAGGGCAGTTATGCTTACCATTTAATTGTTACTCAAATTTTCAGATATAATTATCAAATTCTAAGAAACCTAACTTGGACTTTGCATAGCAAACGCGCAGGACTGCTTAGAACGAGTTATAGGTCTGGAATTATTCAGTAAATGACCCCAAACCATGAACACATCTGAGAAAAATGTCAGACAGTTAACACAGAGAGGCAAAAATTGAATAGATTGCAAAAGAAGTTACCCAGGAAACATTCTTCACTGAGCTCTGGTAACTAGAAGTTACTGGATTCAAAGCATTAGGATACAAATACAACTGAGACAAAGACTTCATGGATTCTTGCTTAAACTGCAAATTCTGACTCTTTTTTTTTTTTTTTTTTTTTTTTTTTTTTCTGATGGGGTGACCTCTCCTCTTTGCTTTTGGGAAGCTACATTACATTTTAGTTTGCCTCTTTTCATCACATGTTGCTTTGGGCACAAATGACTGAGAGAAAAAGCTCTGCTCTTTCTGTGCTGATAGAAATTGAAAAGGGATTAACCAAAAAGCAATAAACTATTCCCTCTGAGTTGCTAGCCCTAAATTTTCTTATTAGTGTCTACCCACGCTAATTTGAAACTTAGCAATGCTGGTTTTCTCCAAAGCTGTCAGCTGAAATAAGCTAGTTCTGTTCCTTGCAGGCTGCATTTGCCAAAGATCTTTCTGCTTACAAAACACACCCCCTCCACCAAATACATCAAGATTGTTGCTCTTTTCAGAATTTCCTGTAGGTACGTGGCGACGTTAAAGAGGGAGTAAAACTCGCATGGTATTTTTCAAGTTATTACCATGGGAATGCTTTGTACACAAGAATGTCAAAGCAAAGTCAAGCCCTGTGCACAGCACTGAAGGTAGATGGATGAATGTATGAGTCAGTTTCTTGCAAAGATTGCAGACCTAAGCCATTAAAGAGAGTCTTGAGAAGAGGGGAAGGACTCCTGATGCAAGAAGATAGTAGTTCTGTGAAAGATACACAAAATCTCTTTCAATTACAATGGGAGTTGCTCAAGAAAAGCAATTGTCTTGCTCTTCAGACTCATCATAAGAGCATTGGGAATGGCAGAGGAGAAGTCCCTGTAGCATCGTACAAAGTCTCCAGTCCATCCCTAGCCATCTTAAGGTACTTTTGCCAGTCTCTTCTCTAATACATTCAGAAACTCTGGCACCTAAAAGTTTACAGATGATATTGCAAAGCCACCTATTCAGGACTAACTCAAGTCCCCTTGCCCCAGTTGTACTGCATGACCAAGAAACCAACTTCCAACTGACACTGGCATTTCTCAGAACTGGTCCTGCTGCCTACCATGCAGTCCTGGGCATAGTTTGACCCTTTGTATTCACAACTAAATGCTACCAGATGGATGCATCAGTTCAAAGGCTGGTGGAAACAATTAAGATTACAGGAAACCACTTTTATCCTTCCACCCATAGTACTGAATTAATCACAGCTCATAGGGATCCAAACAGAGCAACAAGGTCTTGCCTTCGTGTCCCACTCAAGCCCCTGATTTATATCACTACCTGTCAAGAGATGGCAGAAGATTGCCCAGTAGCTGCTGAATGCTTCTCTCCCACCCTCTCTCCTCTCCTGGGGAGACAAATTCTGCTCTGCTCAGGATGCCATGAAACCTAACCTCATGTTGACACAAGCATTAGGCCCCAGGACTGTATAACAGGTCACTGACAGAAAGATATAAGATAGAGCTTCCAAATTTGTCTGGCCACACACAGGCAGGCACTGGAGTACAAGTACTGCTGGCTCCCAGAGCTTGCATACCTGCGAAGGCGACTCAGTAGCTAACGGACATCCACGGGCACAGCACACTTGCTAATCAACCCATTTTTCAGTTGTGTCTTCTGGTAGGTTCAGTGGCTGATGATGCTTGAGATTTTTATGGGCTTTATATTCGGTGTTTCCTTACTAGGCTTCAAAGGTTGGATTTCGTTCTAAACACAGGAAAAACCCAGCTATATCCCTGGAGTTGCTGTTAAAAGCATGATAAAGGAGGGAGTGCCAGAACCCATCCCTACTGGATGGGACTGGGAGTCTGAATGCTCACATGTGAATTTGAATATTTGTGCTCAAATAAGTTAAACCTTCAGTGTTCATCTGCCTATCGGAAGTCTTACGTCAAGGACCCAAAGGGGAGTCTCAGTAACTGCAAGCTCAGTGCTTTATTTGGGAGCAAATCTCCTGAAGTTTAGTTCCTCCCTCTTCCAGCAGCACACTGATGCCCACATTTCATGTCAACCATGAAATGGGAATGGATCTGTTACCATATGCTAAGCTTTTCTCCATCCATGGGAGGCAAAGACAAACAAGGAGGCTTGAGTCAACATAAGGGTTAATTTAAGAATTGAGCTCGCTTAAAATAAAAGTTGTCACCAACCAAAAAGAACAAGTAGCCATTGAGGAGAAAACTGTTGAGATTTATGGGCCCCATTCTAGAGACATAAAAGGGGAGTCAATCATCATTTGAAGTTTATTTTTTTAATAAGAGCTCCTCAAACATTCCCTCCACTTTTCATTGGCAGAAATTTAAGCTTGTGGCTGTTAAAAAGTTAAAAATTAGGGGCTTCCTAAGTGGCAGCAGAATGCATGGTTGCTCTGTGTGACCCCAGCTACTCTAGCAGCTACTGCTAATTCCCAGTGGAAGCATCAATGGCTTGTGAAATAGACTCCTTTCTTTTCTTGTACAAATTATTCCTTTATATTTTTGAACTTCTGAACCTCTGGGCTTAATAACAACTCCACAAGAAAGAAGGAAAATGATTGAGTGTTTATAACAACACGCATCTTTTTTGATTATCATTCCAGGCTGTGGCACTTTCAGTTTAGCGAAGCCTTAGTCACAGCCGCTCTGCAAAACCATTCAGAAACAGCGAGAGAAGAGAGGCGGGAAGGGCATCACCTCCTATGTAGGAACTGTGGTCATCAGACATTTTGAAAAATTCCCAGACATTTTGTTTTACTGTCTTCCTCCCACTCCTTAAACTACAACCTACCCACTTGCTACCTGCTTGAGTTACGAGCAGAAATTAAACACTGCCCACCCTCATGCGCTCCAGCCTCACAGCCTGCAGATGAGCTGTAACACACCAAAATGTGGGCCATAAAAAAATTGCAAAACGAAGCAAGACAAAAACTTTAAAAACCTACCCACATATGCAAGCACAGAAAGAAACAAATCAGGGGAAAATAATAGGAACAAACAGTCTTTAGCCTCTTTTTTTTTTTCAGTTGTAAATGGAAACCAGTGTGACAGTGCTGCAATAGATGACAAAGTCCATTTATCTTCTCTAAAAGATCTACAGTTGTTGGATTCCCCACTACCTCCCAAAAGGCTTATATGGTTTTCAATTAAAAAAGGCTAGCACTAGAAAAGGCTAACAATAGAAAATGGCAAGGCCAGGCTCAGGAAGCACTCATCTTCCCCCAAAAGTTGATTTAACAAGCACTAAATCACGATTACTACATTGTAGATCCTTTGCTGCCCAGTACCATCACTTTGTTGATTAATACAATGCTAAATCATAATAATGACAGGTTCATAATAGTAAGCTTGGCAATTCACACTCTGAACTAGATCCTCACCCAGGGCACAGTCCTGTACCCTCTCAGGTCAGTGGTGCAAGCACAATCCAACCCTTTTAAAGGAAGATGGTCACAAACTTTAAAATCAGAAGAGCTTTGTAAGGACCTGGTCCGTACAACCCAGCAGCACTCAGCATTTCCTTGAAGACACTCGAGTAAGAAATTCCACCACTTATCCTTTAGCAGAGGCTACCTCTCAAATACACATCTTCGCTTGACTGTCTGCAAGGAGAAACACATCCTGATTCAACAGAGAAGCTTCATGTCAATAAAATTAATCTCAGACCAATACCGGCTTGTCTTAAATTGAGCCACACTAAATCAGAATTCCTTGAAGTTTTTAAACATTTGCCTTTATATCAGTTATGTACAGGTGATATTTTTTTCAGGTTCTCACTGGTATAATCTAGGACTAACTCTTTAAAGCTGATGGACTTGCACCGAGCTATACCACTCCATTGGTTACACCATGTAAGTGAGGGACTCCCGCCTTCTCTGCCTACGCGTAACAGAAATTGACTGGAGGGACAAACTGAGAAGGAGCAATTTCAACAATTTCTTATGGGTGATGGAGACATTTCCTGCAGAGACTCACGCTTACTCAGACATCTTTCCTTTGTGCTAAATCAGGATTCTTAAATGCAGCTTCAGAAATCCCAGAGGCACGGCTAAATCCCTACTAAATTTGCCTCATTAAATGGGATTCACTGTGGCTGAACTGTGTAGATGCTGTAGTATCCGACAGCCGCTGCCGGCCGCTAGCCCAACCACTGGCATTTAAATTGAAGCCCATTCATCACATGCTTATGGTCAGATCTAACCCTAAATGAGTCATTCCAACTTTGTTCTAAAATATTTATTACTTCTGAGTTAGTACATTAAGAAAGGGGGAAAAAAATCCAAACCCTAAACCCAAAACGAGAAATGCCACACTTGCATCCCTGCAAAAGGCTGAGCAGGAGGGTCCTTGGCTACTCTTCACATACGTACAGAATATGTAAAGGATTGTTCTCATTTCCATCAACAGACATTTATCTTGCAGTCTACATAAATTTATTAGTAAAGGCTGACAAAAATGTGATGCAAAGTACAAGCTTGATTAACTAAACAAGGTTTACAGTGGAAAGAAAAAAAAAAAAAAAAAGACTCCTGAGCTTATTTTGATTTTGTCTTTGCCACAGTAAGTGCGTGATTTCCATCATACTTCTTCACCCCTGAAAATAAGGTGCCTAAGGCTTTGCAGCCTGAAGGGATGAGAATCCATTTGTCCCTGTGTTAGTTCTGCAGCCTTCTTGTTCAAGGCTAATGAACTTACTGCCTGTTCTTACAGGATATTAGAAAAAATTTCTTCACTGAAAGAGTGATCAAACATTGGAACAGGCTGCCCAGGGAAGTGGTGGAGTCACCATCCCTGGAGGTGTTCAAGAAACATGTAGATGTGGTGCTTCGGGACATGGTTTAGTGAGTTAGGTGGTGTTGGGTTGACAGTTGCACTTGATGATCCTTGAGGTCTTTTCCAACCTTAATGATTCTATGACTCTGTGATTCTTACAACAGGAGATGGACAGTATACAGGTCTCCAAGCAATGCAAGTCCTGTGAATAAAAGAGGTGATGAGGCAGAGATGACATGAAAGGAAGGCTGAGCAGTAAACTCAGCCCTCAAGGAATCCATGCAGGACTTCATCCTAGAGACACAAACACTGGAGAGATGATGCTTCCCCTCACATTGTTCTGCACAGGCAACATGTTTGGGCTTCACAGATGGGGATGAATTTGCAGCATGGTCAGGCAGGCTGCTAGCGGGTAGCACATTTTGTGTGAACTCCCCACACATAACGCAACCAGATCCTGACATGCAACAGAGCTCAAAACCGCATGGGTGGCCCAGAGCTGCAATAGGTCCTGAGGACCTGTGGTGGTGAAGGCTGTGAAAATCCCAGTAGACTGCAGGATACTGAATGCCAGAGGTTTACAGACTCAACTAACTAAAACTAATGACCTCAGCTTAACCACCCATACATTTTTTCTGCTGTTCCAGCCCTAATTCATACAAGAGCTCTGCCAGTGTGTCTCAGGATTGACTTGCAATGGGAGCTAGAAAGAAAAAAGTTCGTGCCCAGTGGTAAAGGCACTAACTTGTGTTTAGAATATGTGGGTTAGCTTTTCTGATGTGGGTTTGGATAAATCCCTTTCAGTAAGAGAAGACTGAGACACAATGAGTTTTCTTCTTGTGATGGGGTGACAGGAAGATGGAGAGGAGTCACTCGGTACAGCCTCATGAACCCATGTCCCAAAGGACTGCGATGCACGGAGGTGGGAAGAACCGGTCATGGAGAGTAGCTGTCTTCAATTAGCATGGTATTTTCCGCCACAGCATTGCCGCTTTCCAGTCGAAAGCCTCAGACACTGCGCAGTAACTGGTCATCAAATGGTGGACATCACATTTCTTCTGAGTACTCAAGCAGGGCATCTTTCACACCAACCTCTCCATTTTCAAGCTGACTGAGAAAACTTCCTTCAGCAAGTATTTGAATAACTTTTCCTCCTTATGTCCCATTAAAACAATGAAAAGTCAGAGCCATCGTTTCTCAGCCAGTAACAGTAAGGAAAGAACATTAAGCGAAAAAATCCAAACACAGAAAAACACAACAAAAGTGGTTTGTTTCTCATGATGTAAATTGTTCTTTTAAATTGAGTGGGCAAAAATCCACAGAAATGGGCCAGAGGAATAGGAAACTTTTGCAATTTGGTCCAATTTCTATTAAAGTATATGGCAAGCCTAAGATTGATTTCTATGGATCTTGGATCAGGTCCCCACAGAGAGAATGAAGCACTTTCCAGGTTAGAACAGAAGCTCTACAAAACCACCTTCCCATAGTTCATACCAGGTTTTGGTTTCAGAGTCGTGATTGAGAAGGTTTTAAACAATGTTGAAATTCCCATCCTGAAGTCCAAAGGGGAAAATGAAAAGGAGCTCAAACAATTCCAAGTGAAAAAGCCTGCAAAGCTGCTGAATCAGCTGTCTATATGCCTCTCCCATGCACTCCAGCCCAGATTTGAATATGAGTTGTGTCCATAAAACCAAACTCGATTTGCTCCAGCCCTGCTGAAGTCAAAGGGTCATGCTTGCAACAGAAATAGAGATCATTCATTTATTTTCAATACTGTATTTTCTCCAGGGTTTGTTTCCTCTAGACCTTGTCTTTCTCTCTCACTCTTTTCTAGCTCCCTTTGGGCAACTAAACACAAACCTCATTTTTGTGACTCTTCCATGGCTGACTCAAGGCCACCTCCTGCCTCCTGAGGCCTCATTCACAGAGTGTTCTCATTCTTTCAGACCTCACATCTGTGAAAGTTTTTATTCCTCTTCTTCTGTGCTGGGTTTGTGGGCTATGACTGAACATGTTGAGAGATTGACCCACAAATTGTGTAACACTGATTTCTGTCTCTTTGGGTGGGATTTTTGAGGAGCACTCAGAGTTGTCCTCACAGGGAGCTAAAGGAGGAGCTTGGTTGAGAAGAACCTGTTGGATAAGACCACTAGAGAGATACCTGGGACACTCTGCTCATCCTGTTTCTCAGCTCTAAGACATGCTTGTATAAAAAACACTATCAAAAAACCCCACCCACATAAAACCCCACAACCAGCTGGGATTCTCACTACCACCACTCCTGAACAGCACAAAGATAAAAGTTTGAAGGCAACTTCCAAACAACTTGTTAGCAACTTTCTGCTGCTCTTTTCCTACTTTCAAACTCAACTCCATGAAAGCCTCCAATCCCCAGGTTTCCAAACACCACAAGACATCTCGTAACTCCTTAGTTTCAATTTATATCATTGCCTTAGCCCTGGTTGTTTCTAGAGTCATGGTGTCTGGCTATGAACAGTGCAGTATTAATCAATACGTCACTGACTGCTTGTGAAACCCTCCTTCCCTCCCCTCCACCTCCCATTCCCTCCAAGCGCCAATTCTAGTTGACCTTATCCCAGCAAAACACGGCCAACCGAGCGCACTCTGTCATGCAGCACCGGGAGACCACCTCCAGCCTGCCGTACACACCGGGGTTTTCCTGATTTCCTGACACTTTCTATCTGATGGACTTTGTAGTGGTCTTGTAAATGGGAATTAGTCATGCCTGGAGGGTCAAGGTTGTCAGACCTCATGCTGAAGTGCACATGTATTCCTGAAAGGAAAACTAACAAAAGCAGATTCTGTGCCAGGTTAGCAGAGGAAGAAGATATCAACAAATTGACAGAAAACAGCTTCTGTGACTTCCCAGACCAGCAAGGACCAGATGGCAGGGCTGGGGGGAAAAAAAAGAAAAAAAAAAAAAAAAGGCAAAAAGACAGAAAAGGGGGAAAAGTGAAAAGGGGAAAAGGGAAAAGGGCACGGGAGAAAAAGGAAAGGGAAAGGGAAAGGGAAAGGGAAAGGGAAAGGGAAAGGGAAAAGGAGGGGAAGGGGAAAGAAGAAGGAAGAAGAGAAAAGAAAAAAAGGAAAGGGAAGAGAAAAAGAAAAAGGAAGAGAAAAAGGAAGAGGAAGAGGAAAAAGGGAAAAGGAAGAGAAAAAGGAAAAGAAAAAAGAAAAAAGAAAAATGAAAAAAGAAAAAAGAAAAGAAAAGAAAAGAAAAGAAAAGAGAAAAAGAAAAAGTTGGCTCCAGCTTAAGCTGAAATAAGAAAAAGAAAAAAGAAAAAAAAAAAACAAAAAAGAAAAAGAAAAAGAAAAAAAAAGAAAAAGAAAAAGAAAAAGAAAAAGAAAAAGAAAAAGAAAAAGAAAAAAAAGAAAAAGAAAAAAGAAGGATTGCAAGACTTGATGAGCTCAGATAGTCTGGATAATATAATCCTATGGCCTTGCAATAATGCTGTTAGCACAAAATATATTGATATATAAACAGAAGTGAAGATGAAAATACAGCTAATGAAGTAACAGTAGACTTGGTTGGTGCAAGTCTGCATAGGTCGGCTAACAACAGTCAAAAGACTCAATGCTGACAATTTTCTGTAGCTCATAGGCCAACTCTTACTCAAGGTACCGCTCTTACTCAATTGAGTAAATTGTGCCCCGTGAGTTGCATCAGTTCACACTGACTACAGTGAAACTGCATGAAGTGTTTTTTTGGAATGTGTGAGATGGAGATGGGGTTGGGGGAAGCTGTTAAAAATCAAACTCTGAATTGGCTAAATTGGCAAGTAGTGTGGCCTGACAGGAACGGATCAGGGGAGAGGTGGGACCTGAGACAAACATTATATACATTTCAGGAGGTTTCTTTTGGCTTAGAACGAGGCTGGTCCCATGGACTGAATGCCTGTTGAATCCGCAATAGGCATCAAGGTGCAACAGGGGTAAGGCTGAGGGATATATTTCAAAAGCAAGCTCCTAATCCAAACTAAATGCTGATGTGGACAACCCCAAATTTATTTTCATGTGGAGACTAGCTTAAGTCCCCCTAAGGTTTATAAGCATTTTGGAAAGGGATGGTATAGGAAGGAGCCTCATGCACTAAGAATGCAAACCACAGTTGAAGTTACTGCGATGTAGCAAGTCAGCGTGTCAGATAAAGTGTAAATAGCTGTCCACATGCCAGCCCTCAGCCTGCCACAACTGCACAGGAAGGTAACTTGACTTAATCATCATTTAGGAGCACTTCACAGGAAGGTAACTTGACTTAATCATCATCTAGGAGAACTCGTGCAGCCTGTTAGGGTAGCTCTGCAGGCAGGCAGCCACTTACTGAGTTCCCAAATGTCCCATATACCTGAACTCCTAGATGTTACTTTTGGGTGGGTTGCCAGTGCTGGAGGGAAAGATTACTATGAGAGATCCTGACCCTGCAATAAACACGCAACAATAATTCTTCCTATTAGGACTTACTTAAATCTATACTGTGCTGAACCACCACATTTGGTGGGTCCTCTCTGAGTGAGACCAAGTTTGATCATGACAGAAGATACAAAAAGGTTTTCCAGATGGATGCCAATTATTCACTCAAGGACAACAGAGAGACAACTCAGAGAAACAGCAAAAATGGCAGACCTGTTCCACCTGGAGACTCCTCCAGCCTCCCGGGAAGGCTGCAGTGCCCTCCCTGTACAAACAGTGCAGCAGAAGCACAGGGCTGACATACAGCCGCAAGGAAACAGTGACAGGACACAAGTTCTTACCTAGTGAAAATACAGAACAAAACCAACACTGCAGAAGCTCGGGCTGTCAGGCACTGTCTATGGTGCTTATCTGACCTTCACTATCAGCACTTCTGGTCAATGCTGGGAAGACCTTGATGAGCTTCACTGGCTGGTGCCCGGTGCAATAGTTATGGACTGCATGGATGAGCCCATTGCAACGTGCGAACTTCAGCTATCCCATTCACCCTTCTAGTGACAATGTGAGGATGAAAAGAAGATCTGAGGTCCCTCCTTGGAGAAGAGAGACATGCTTTAACCCATTTACTCAGAACTACATATGGAGTCTGTGGAAGACCATAACTTCTTCAGGACAGAGCTTGCAAATCTTTATTTTCATGGTATAGCAAACTACAATCTCAATGTATCTGATTATTCATTTACTGTTGGTTTTCCTTGTGCAGGAGGATCTAACAGCTTCACCCTGGGAGCGAGTACCACTTCACTGAGAGATGCTATGTATTATCTATGTAATGGCCAGTCCTGGACAGAAAGGGTTTTCAAAGAGGAGACAAAGCTATGCAGTGTCTTGATGCTTCTGTGATAACAGTGGGGTACTCAGCTGTCTGAGGTGGCTTTGAACGCCTTCCCAGTCATCAACCACCCAAAGAGCTGTCAGAAAAAAAGGCGTTGTGTCCTGAGAGAAATCCCAGTCCTCTGACACTTGCTTTCATGCTGATATGAGCCCAAAAAGTTGAAAGAGTAGAATTTTCCATCCCCAGGTGTGACAAAACAGAGAACATCACCTTCTCTGGTGGTAACAAAAGGGGCAAATTCAAAACAGTCTCCTGACAGCTCCCACATAGATCTGTCTTGGAGAAGCAGCATCTCTTTATTTCCTGGAATATTACTTTTACACTGGAAAAAGTTCAGCCTAATCTAAAACCAGCCGCAACAAGCAAACCACAACACATCGAAAGAGGGAGACCGAAGTGCACATGGGAAACTGACAATCAGAACAATGACCAGCTGTTACCCCCTACACCAGAAAGCATCAGCCTGCCCCGCTGAGATGCCATGCTTCCCTTCCCTCTGCTCACAACCAGACCCCAGACCCAAAGGCCTCCTTGATCCAAGTAATAATCCCAAGCAGAGCGATCTAAATGCAAGAGGGCCCACCTGTGCCATAAAGTATACTGAGGCAAAGGTGCTCGTGCTTATCAGTGGTGATAGTCAGCAGTGCAAGCAAGGCCCCTGAATGGCACAAGTGTTTCTGCTTCGGTCACAAAGACATCATTTCCCTGAATTTTATTTTATTTATAGGTATGCTTTTATTTTAATAGCCTTTTTTTAAGACTGTAGGCTAAGATGGCCTTGCTTCCCCAGGGGTCTCGCTAAAAGCCAAACTGCACCCGACTCACCAGTGTAACTTAAAAAGTTAAGCAGTGGCTAGGGACAAGCCACCTCATTCTTTCCAGCTCTGGAATCTTAGTGCATATGAATTTTGGATACTGCTGCAAAAGTGGCACATTACAAATTAGCAACAGTTTAGTTTATTAGTCCCCAAGTGGATTTATTTATGGCACAGAAAATATTGCTATAGGTTCCCTGAGACCGGGAGTGTGACATCACTGAAATTAAAAGGGATTTCATGTGGAGGGCTGTGCCAAAATGGACTTACTCCTATTGTGCTTTCAACATGCGGTATTGTTTTACCATATAGTTCTTCAGCTTGATGCCTCCCCACCTTACAAAGATCTCCTGTTGCAGCAGCCGATGGTAGATTCTGCTGAGGTTACTGTCAGGCATGGAGGGAGCCAAGCACAATGACAACCTGGACTCTTCAGCCCTCCTTCCACTTCTCCAGGGAACAGGCCAATACACACTTAAGACTCTCAGACAAAAATATGGTGGAAACACTTTTTGCTTCACACAGTTCCTCTTGAGGCAAAAGGAGTAGACTCCTTCCTAAGTGATGCGGGCACACAAAGCAATCACCCCCTGACTTGGTTTCTCACTTGAGACCTGCATCCTTAGAGAGACATTAGCGCTGTCTGCTCTTCACAGCAAGGATGCAGGACTTCAGATACCCTCAACTGCTCAGGGACAACAGGGTCACATAGGTTTGTTAGTGGTGAGGCCGATGAAGAGAGGTTTCCATCTACGTATTTAGCTTGGGTAATGATCTAAGCTACAGTAGTTCATTCCCTCTTGTTAGAGCAATGAAAAAAAATCCCTTCCCTTCTACAGTTGAGGAAACAGAAGCCCACAACTCCACATATGCAGCCCTACTCATTGTAATAATGTTCAGAGGCTGCCTCAACAAAGTTTTGTTCTCCTGAATTTTCTAAATGAGGGAGCAGTCAGATTCTGATACTGTTTTCCATCACACTACAATGACCAGCTCCAACATCCAGGAGTCAGAGCGGGGTCCTTCATCATCACAAACATGCGCCCAGTAACAGAACCAGCTCTGGACAGAGTCAGGAGCCCACCAAGCAGATTGACTTCCAAGCAGAGTTCCTGAGCATTGCAGAATGAGGAAGAGGGAAGCCAAGGAACTTCATCCCCCTTCGTCCCCACACTGCCACGCACCACCCCATTATTAATGCAGCCCTCTTCTATCAGCTAGATCAGGCCCAGGCTTGCCCTGAAAGAAATAAGCCAATATATGAACTTTCAGTAGCTGGTGCAATTTGATGATATACCTTCTTTTCAAAGAATTGGCAAAGAACAACCCATGAACATGTAACACCCTTTATTTTAATGTCTTCCCTCTGAGCTCGTGTAAGAAGTTATACTCATTAGCAGGACACTACTGTTTATCCCAGCTGTGGCTTGGCCTTTCAGCAATGCAGGTGTCACTTCCCAATCCAACAGAAGGAAAATCTGCTGCACAGCAGAGCTAAGTGAGTCTTCCAAGGCCACACACTGAGCAAACGGCAGCGCCAGGACTTGAAATCAGGAATCTTGAGCGCCTGACCACAAACACAATCTGCCGAGACCACAACTGCATGACACAGCCAATGCCCACTCTTATGGACCACAATAAAATAAGTAAAAAAGCAGAGTTTGGTTTTAGCGCTGGCTGGCCTCGCTGGACCAGCTCCTGGCTCCCGGGGAGAGAGTGAAGAGGCCTGTGGAGAGGACACCGGTGCTTGCAGGGGAGGGAGGAAAGGTGCCATCCCTGGGTGATGGCAGCCCCAGCTTGCCCACGCCCATCGCTGCCTGTGCAGACCAAGCCCGCATGGTGAGCATATGCACAGACCCAGTGGCAGGAGAAACACAGGGGTGGGTCATGATGGGAGACCATCAAGATTTGGGTCCCTTTGTAGGCTTTTCTGCAGGGGCTGGCTGGTGAGGATTGCCATTGCTGAAAATGTTTAGGGGCTGCCTGACCATGCCCCAGCACCTGGCTTCCCATCAAGGAGGGAGAAGATGCCAAGCAGGATGGGAAGGTGGTTGTACTCCTTCCTTCACTCTCTCTCCTCCATGAGGGTGAAGCTGATGTCAATCTGGCTTTCTTACAAGGAAACAAAACCTCCTCAGAGCTTCTTCAGCCACTGCTGAATTGCAGAAGAGTTAAAGGAAAAATGACTTTAAGAGGAGAAAGTGGTTTGCACTGGGTGTCCCAGGGCTTGGGCTGTGTAGTAAGGCTTGGTTCATCTCTACAGACAGATTTCAGGGACATGATCTTTTATTTTCATCACAAGATGTTACAGTAAGATTTCAGGCCAGGTCATGGCAAAGTTCACACAACCTGTTACCTTCTGCCTGACATGGCAGACAACAAGACTTGACAGAAATGCTTGGCTTCATCAGCTCCCACATGAGTCAACTGGATGCACTGAACTGAACAGAGTTGCCTCAGTAGAGGTCCTCACCATCAGTCTCCTTTGGTTTTGAAACAACTTTTGGCATTATTTAGTACATCTGTTTCTAGTGCCCAAGGCCAAGATGCTGATTACCAAATTGCTAATTTTAATTACTACCTGACATGTAAAGCTGAAAGAGAGTAGTTTTAGATTAGACATAAGGAAGAAATTTTTTACTGTGAGCATGACGGGGCACTGGCCCAGGTTGTCCAGAGAAGCTGTGGATGCCCCATCTCTGGAGGTGTTCAAGGCCAGGCTGGATGAGGCTGGGGGGAGGTGTCCCTGCCCATGGCAGGGGGGTTGGAACTCAGTGATCTTTAAGGTCCTTTCCAACCCAAACCATTCTATGATTCTATGTAGAAAACAAAACCGGCTACATGTGCCATCACCACAAGGAGAAAAAAAATAATATCAAAACTAAACAACAAAACCAAGAACGCTGCTTTGGAAGAGAAATCAAACCTCCCTCCAACAAAACAGTTTCTGTTTCCTCCCTTCCTGTGTTTGTGTTTCTCTTTTTCCTAAGGGCTATAAAATTTAGCACACTAGGAACTGTGGGTTCCTTTATGAAGAAAATGGTTGGGTTTGCTAGAAGATTTTGGCTTTAAATGGGTACTTCTTTCTGACAGCTACTTAACTGGCTACCCTAACTAATTTAACACTTGCAATTTATTAATATCTTTCTTCCCAGAACACGTGCAGGTCAAAAGCATCAATTCTAAATTCTCTGAAAATGTGTGCCTGAACACACAGTTCTCTCTGTTGAGAGAAACATGAAAATAAAGCCCTGCAACCTTCAGCACCTGCCAAAGAAGATCAACTCTTGACCTTTTGTGAATTATTTTGAACCAAGACTCTGTGTCTCTCCCACACCTCCAGATCCTGACTTCTTCATTGCTTCAGAAACTGGAAGCTGGCCTCTTTTCTTTCTAGCTTTTCAGCAGCTGAGAAGAAGAAATTTCTCATCCGAAACCCAAAGTGTTCTGTTTTGTCTCACTGGAGTGGGTAGATTCACATGCCCTGGAAAAAACAGAAATTTCTGACGACAAGATGAACAACATGTTATGGGAATCTGCCTTCAGACGACCTGTTTCTGTCCCTTTCTTACAATCACAGAACCTTTTCCAGTCTGTATTGATTACGAACTGACCTCAAAAAAATCCGTGCTGTTTGCTCTCCCAGTCACTGAAAAGGCAGAGGCAGGACATACCGCTGCCTGCCTCCTCAGCTCCACTCTTCACCTCTTTTGTGACACTGAGTGGAGCAAAAGGGATGGGGAATGGCAGACCATTGCTTCAAAACACATGGGGTTTGGGTTTCTTTTGTAACCAGACATGGACCAAATGGATTTGAATTATAATTCCTGCTCCAAGCATGTTGTTTTTTCCAGCTTTTAAAATCTGTTCACCTGGAGGGCTTTTTCTCCAGAGATGTCAGCATCTTTTTACTGCTTGCTATCCCTCCACAGTGCAAGGAAGCAGCATTTCTATTCAGCTGGAGACCAAGCATGAAGCCTGTATTCATTCAAATTGAGAACAAAAAAGGCAAGTTTTCAAAATTTCTCCTGGAGCAAAACTTGAGGAATAAAAAGAAACACAACAACAAACAATGCATTTTGAACCTGTTGAAGCATTTCATTTTAGTAAGAGCAAAATTGTTTCCTTTTCCTTTGACAGACTAACAATATCTTATTCTAATTCTAATTCTGCAGTATAATAGATGAAGATATTTTATGTCAAAATGAAAAATAAGTCAATCAAATTAATAAAGCTAAAACATATCAAAGCATTAGTCAAATTAAATACGAAGTCATTCACTTGACATCAAAATCAACACAGGCTAGCAAATCATAGTCAATGTCAATGAATGTGCCTTATTTTTAAGAAAAACTGTTCAGTCAGAATTTAATTGATCAGTTCTCAGCACTTCCCAGATCCCACTGGTGTTGACCTAGTTATGTCTTAATGGACTACTGTTAATCTTCTTTAACATTACAAAACTGCATGGAGAGTTTATAAGCAGGACCAGTTTTGTTGGAAGAGGCAATATCTTTTCAGTACAACAGCTGCAGTATTAAAAAAAATAAGCAAAGCATTTGGGCACCCAAGCTATTCCTTGGCAATCATCCCTCCTTCCTTCCAGACTCACAGATTTAAGGTCAGAGGTGATTATTATATTATTTGATCTGACCTCCCCTCAGATGCTTAAGCCTGAAATAACTTAAGCATAAAATATCACAAGCTCTTAGACTGATTGCATTGTTTCAGTTTGGTCTTGAGGCCAATCCTCCACAGAAGATATGGAGGATATCTCTTCCAGGAAGGTGTTGGATTGAATATGAAAATCACACCCACTCTAAAACTCATCAGGAGATTGAGAAACAACCCTGCCTTTGGTGACTTGTCTCAGGGCTGGTAATGACATCAGCTGTCAATAACAGTGTCCTATTTTTAATAAGAGTTCCACCAGCATCTGTTTCCCACTCCTGGTGCTAGTTACGTTGTTCTTGGTTACACACAAGTGCCACTTAGTACCCAGTACTTCTACCTGGTCATGGAATCAAAGTACCTCCTCACCTCCAACTCTGCATGCTAAACAGATGGAGCTCTTCACGTCTCCCGTGTAAAAAATTTCCCAAGTTTCAGATCATTGCTTTTGCATGGTTCCTTTTTGACATATTCAAGTGTTCAACCTCCTTTTTTTAACAGGGATGAGGGATGTCAGAAAATCTTTCAAATGAAATTCAGATCTCCAAGTAAGGCCAGTCACCAGTGCACATGCCTTGTGCTAGACATCAGCATAAAGACAACACTGCAGTAACAATATCCTGTAGGACCCTCTGTGCCTATTTCATAGAGATTATGAATTAATTATTCCCCTGAATTGGAAGACATAATTAGTTGTATATTAAGCAGCACATAAGCTCTCTGGTCCAAACCTTGCTATTCTACCCAAGGTGGTGACTGAGGTTCATTACAGTGCAGTTGGTCAGCAACATTACTTAATATCTACAACATCAGGCTTCGTTTCACCTCCTTTCCCAGTCACGAGTTTCACTAGAGAGCAAACTGGGGATGTTAGTTAAGTACTTGCATTGAGTTGAACCGGTCTACCCGGATGATGGAAGACTGACAGAATCAGTCATCAAACAGGTGAAATTCCCACTGGTGGCTTAAAAATGTCAGGACTATATCATACTGTAAATGTCACTCGTTTCTGCCAACTTATTTTTATTTGCATTGTTTCTAGTATAAATATTCTTTTCTAAAAATGTCAGTAAGAAATGCCATGTAGTTTCTGACAATGATGACAAAGAGAAGATACATGGGAAGCTAATTACTAGAGTTTCCCAGAAAATCATAGGGGAATTTTCTAATGGAAAATATTGCACTTTTATTGAAAAATCCCTAATCTTTTGGCCACCGACCAAAGTCTCTTGAAATGAGCAATATTAGGTTTGGCCAATGGGCTTTCAACATGGATCCAACTTCTCACAGAAAACAGACACATTTGGGTAACAAGAGAAAACCCCAACAAGCTACTGTCAAGAACTCAGCTGTCCACCATAAAAGTTTTGATAGCATTTTCTAAATGAGCTGCATTGAATATGTCACCAGTATTGACAGTAGAGTCAATGAACTCCCTCCACCATAAAGCATTTAGCACAGAGAACACCAGGGATCTTCTCTGATCTATAATTCAGCCTGGCATTCTGCTGATGAGGATTTTCCAGGGAAAGCTGTAACCTACACTGCTTTGCTCTAATGTTGCTGATTTATATATTTGTGTGTGTGTGTGTATATATATTATATATACTCTGAAGTGTTTGATTTCCTTTATTTTTTATAAAGAAGTGCCCCAGAAACTGTTTAATGTGGTTATAAATTTTCGTTGAGGATTTCTGTGCTTTTATAAGCAACTATTTATGAGATTAGCACCTTAGAGAATAAAAGGAAGCTTTATGAAGAGCTGGATCATCCCCAGTCACTGCAAAGTCTGAACTAGGAAGCTTCCAGTATTTTCTACCTGCAGCAATTACAGATACAAACCTAGATTTACATAACTTCTAAAAATTAATTTTATTCTTATCCTGCACGTTTCTGATTTTTTTTTTTTTAAACTGCAAGCCTGATTTTCTACCTATATTGACTACAAACGAGTGCAGCATTAGCCACCTATCATGGATTCACACCACTAAAAGTGAGCTACGGTATTTATGCTGCTATGTAGTTTTCACACAGCAAGTAGTAAACATTATATCAAGTTCCATGATGAGGCATATGTCATATGATGTCTGTGGTGTGTGGCATGCCAACCTAAGAAAGTTTACGCAAACTGAATATTGTTTGTCATATTTATGGAATTCCCAACGTAGAAAGCAATTTTATTAAGACATAACTTTTTATTTCAGGGATATACTCTAAAACTGGGTAGAAAGAAAAATCTTTAAACTGTGTGTACTTAGTACTTATCTCTAAAATCTTTGTGTGTTGGCATCACGTAAAGAGCTATTTTGTAAACAAGCTTTTGCAAGGTTTGACCCCATGTGTGAACGTATCTCAGGCCCATGAGGAAAAACGGCTGCTCCTAGATTTTACCCAAGCATGGATCTGAAAGCCAGCAGGCAGGGATTATACTCAAAATCCCTCCCTCCCTCTGAAAATACCCTGTGTTGTCTTTGAAATTTCACCATTTCTTTGCACACAACTCTGTCCAGCTCAGTCTCAGTAGCACCTCCTAAAGCACCCCAGCTCCTCGAAAAAGCGTGCTTCACTTTCCAAAACCACCATGCCTACTTTATTTCAGACTCCGAATCTGGCAAACAGGGCACAGCAGAGGCACCGCGCCCTCGCTGCTGTGTTCCCATGCAGAGGGAAGCCTCCAGCAGACGGGATTGCTCCCTGCATTGAGGTTCCTCTCCCTCTGCGCTGAGAGGAGCTGACCCCACGTGAAACCTAAACAGAGTTGAACTTCCCACCAAGGAAAGGCAACTCTGACAAGGTGAGAGCTTACACTCCCCCTCCCAGTAAAGCTGCGCTGTCCACACTTGTCGATTAGGCTGGAGGCATGTTGTGATGCCATATTCCCTATGCTTGCATGGCTGCCAGGACCTTGCTCCAAAACCAACTCTTCATCAAAGATGTCTTACATTCATCTGAAATCAAAGAGCCTGAACAGATGTCTCTAAATATATTTCCTCCTTGTAATGATGGCAAATAAAAGTAGTGTCCTCTAACACGTTCTGTACAGCATCTGTAACGCTAGTGCCGCAGAGGGAAATCAAAAGAAATGGGGTAGGATGTTATGTATGCTGTGTGCTCGGAGAATATTTTAAACTCCCTTAGCCTCTGTAATGAAAACCACACTGTCTGAAACCGAAACACTGCTGATTGTTAACTGTAGGTCTGTTGGAAATAAAGTAAGGGACACAGGCAAAGGGAATTTCACGTAAATCTAATTTCTTCTGTGTCAAACAGCGCTACTGTATTTCCTTCCATCTGCAAGGATACCCTATGAAATGTGGACGAATGTTATTACAGTCTGCAATAAGCAGAGTTCAAAGCAGGGAAAATTTGGTTCAGATTTGGATTCGGCAGTTCAGAAGTTTCTTCACACTTTCTTCAAACGACATAGAAAAAAATCTGAAGCTTTGAATTGCCAATTTTATATAAAAACTTTTACACGCATAAGGTTGCTATGCAAAGTAGCTAGGATTTAAGCAAATATTTATACATTTTCTTTTTCAGCAGAACTAAACTGGATTATTTTGTGGGTAGGACACTGACTGGGATGAAAGAGAGCTACATCACAGTTCCCAGCTCTGTCTGTGATGCCCTCGGTGACTTTGCACAAGTTATTGCTTCTCTTTGTGCTCCATCCCCTTTTTGTAAAACAAAGAGCCCACTTTTCCTGCACTCCCTCTTTTCCTTAACTAGATAGGAGTAGCCTGTGCTACGTGAGCAAGCAGCAGAAACCACAGGGGGACGGTGGGCTGGGAAGCTCTGATCTCTGCTGGGACCTCTTGGTGCTATTGTGATGGACATTAACAGAAGCAGCATAAGAAAAGCTCCTCGTAACAATTTCCACCCAATCCTGACTCTCCTAGGAGGGAGATAAGTGAAGGAGAAAGCTAATGTTCACTTTGCCTAACTGAACATCCAAATTAAAGTTTGAAATGGGCTACACCCCAACGCCCTCGCCTTGGACGCTGGACCTAGTCACTTCCCAAGTTCCCTCCAGGGACTATTAACTTTTCTTTCAGTTATTATTTTCTTTGTCAGAGGGCTGGAATAAAGACCCCCAACACACACGTAGACCTGATCAGCGCTGAAGGGACTTGGAGCTCCCTGCTCAGTCTTGAAGGGACCAACATATCCCATTACAAAGTCCCAGACCAAATTCACTCCCAACAAAAAGTCATCTCCCTTCGGACGGGTAAAGTCTACCTTTTGAAATGTCCACATGTTTTCTCAGCAACTCTCCTTTATGGCTGTTTACGTTGGATAAGAAGTGCAACACAAAGCAACATTCAGATGAAGAAAGTGCTCAGAAGTAGTAAAACACCGCGTTATCTATTTTTTTAGCTGAATAAATTGAGCTTGCTTTGCATTATTGCTGGCTGTCTTAGCCCAGCTCTGAAAGTGAGAGAGAAAGAGAAAGGGAATCTTTAAAGGCAACTCCCGGGAGGACACTAATATTTTTAATAGTTTGTGGGTTATGAAACAAATCTGTGTTAGCAGTATTATATATCTCAGCCTGAACCACTAGGGTGTTTCCAGGCTCTTTAATGAAACTAAAGCACTAACACAGCATTGCCAAGAAAGTAGATTTATTCACAAAGAAATGTTTGCTAGCAGAAATTAAAGCAGAGGCATGAGTGGGGCTGTAGCATACTAATGCATTGTCTTGTCACTCACATCACCCCTTATTACACCAGCTGAACTCCATTGTCACTGCTGGATCACAGGTCGCACCTCTTCCCCCCTTTTCCTGCCATCCAATCTTGCCTTTTCTCTGTCTTTTGGAGCCCACAGCACAGCAACGCATCAATACGGGCTGAAACCTGTGCTAACAGCAAAACTTGATCTATAGCCGAGGAGAGCTGAACATAAAAAGAAAAAACATACACAAACACTAGGGACTTTTTTTTTTTTTTTCATTTTACAGTGTGAAATAGGACCCAAACTAATCAATGGAGCTCAGTGGGAGTGCATAATTATTAATAGGCCCTACATGGGGCCTCAGAAAATATGCAGTTCTCTTGGAAGTTTAAAAGGTCAGTGTGAATAACTAAAACATACTTTTCTTGGTAGTTATTATGCAGTAAAAAAATAATTCATAAGGAAATCAGTTTAGGAAAAAAAAATTCTTATGTTCTAGCAAGGGTGGTTCAGGAGTCATTCCTATGTCTTCCATGTATCTTTTCGGCAGGTTAATGGACCATGTTTTACTCTCTGCCTTACTTTCTAAAGCTCACAAAGCCCAGTCCTTTTTCACCGTTTGTTATTACAGAACTCGATTGCATGCTGCCCGGCTGAGAGTGGGGATGACAAATGTTGTCCCCCTGGAACAACCCACACCAGTGGAGAGGAAGGGCAGACGAAACACCTCCGCACGGTGTTAGCCTTACGGACTAATTGCACAGAAACCCGAGGGCTCGAGTTATGTGCATGCTACTCTTCAGACTGATTCCTGGCAGCTTGTGAAACAGAGAACATGATGGGCTCCATTAAGGGCTCAGACCTTTGCAGGAGCTCTACATCGTACCTAGGCATTGGAAGACACTCCAAGCTCCACAAGCATGGCCTTTGGCTGAGCTGAGCTGCACACCATCAGAAGGTAGGTGGGGACGGGGACATTATGTATCTGCCTATAAATGTACTTCTGGCCACTGGATGCTGAACCAGCCAGATCCTTGGCCAGACCTGGTTTGATAATTTTTATGTCGTATTTATGTCGTCATCTGCTCTGTTGGGCAGTGTCAGGAGGTGCGTACAGGTGACACTGTGCCTCGGGACAGAAACACCCATGAACTGGCCAGGTTTCAATCTGAGCATTTTTCTCAGGAGTGAAGTCATTTTATTACTACGCTCTCTACCCAGGCATGTGCAGCATCTGGTTAATATATTCCTGGGTAGTTCCTAGCTCTCCAAACACTCCATCCCTGCCATACTGCAACACACACAAAAGGCAAACTTTCCAACGCTTCACTTGGGTACCTGTTCCAGGCACTTACAGACCTGGTTAGAAGTATTTTCCAAGGAGCCAGCCTGCATTTTCCCATGCTTAATTTAGTTATTGGAATGTCTGCCATTTATATATGTTCTCCTTGGCTCCTGCACAGGTCGAGTACTATAAATCAGCCAAGTATGGCTGACTGTAATGGAGCTACAGTAACTTACAACAGCTGAGTATCTGGTTTGTGAATGCAGTTCCCAGAGCTTCACGTTAAATACAGCCCAAGGCTGGGGCATTTAGACAAAATGAAGAGGTTATGAAAGGTACAGACAAGTCTTCAAGTTCAATATAGTTTGTCCTAGATACTTACTAGGTGATGAAAGGATAAATAAACAGACCCCAGGCACGGTGATGTCAGACTTTGTTTTTGCCAGTGATATTTTCTGTGTAAAAGGAGTGCACAGGAAACAAATGAAGAGACAGGTGAGAGCAAATGTTTGGCTGCCAAATTTGGCCACAGATAAAACACGATGAAGATATTAACCCTGTGGACTGGAATGTGAGTTGAAGAATACCTGGGGAGGGAAAGGAAATCACCATGGCCATTGAGAGCCCTGCCTAAGTACCTGCTGGCAGCTAATGAGGAGGTGTGCAAGGAAATTCACTTCTGAAGCCACATCAAGCATGACCCTTAAAGGCCTGATCCCATCTGGTGAGGCAAAGAATTTACTTCTCAAATTCAGTTTGCTATGCTTTTCCCCAATCTTGCTCTTCTCCAGTTCTGTGTAGGCACAGAACTGCATCCAGGTCAGGCTGTACACACCTACATCACAGGAGCTTCATATTCTTCATTCAAACCCCTTTTTCTCCAGTACCAACAGAAAGTAAAAAGGAAATTATTGCCTCGCACTGAAATGGAAACTGCATGGAAAATGTCTCGATCTCATGGAGTTTTGGTAGAGTTTGGTTTTGCTTTGGGGTGTGTGTGTTTTTGAAACCCTGGAAACAAGTATTTTGGATTTCTTGAAATGAAATAATTCTGCCCAAACTAAAACACTTCCAGATTTGGGGCAGGAGCACCCATCATCCTTGCTGCATCTTTTTACCTTTGCTACAGCCACAAGTGTGAAGGGCTGAGATTTCAAACTGTGGGTCACAAGTGGAGCATCGGCCACCATGTGTACGAGCACAGTCACCAACGCTGGCCAGAGCAGGGCGGCACTCAGCGCAGGACAGCAACTGCAGCCAGGACTGGTAAAAGACTCCATCACATATTTGTGTGCCAGCTATGCTCCCTGACTCAGGAAAGGACTCATCACTGGGATGGCCTTCATCTGCCAGACCTCCACAAGCCCAACAAGCCTGGACAGACATCACCATTCAGGGAACATTCTCCTGAAGACAAGATAAGAGCATTAACCCCACGACCTGTGACAGCACGATCTGAAATCAGTCGCAGGATTTGACACAACTAACCTGAGCAGGGAGAGACCCAGCGGGCAGCTCTGCCCATCCTGTGCTGCAGGAGGGAGCTTTCTGCTCCAGGTGCCTCTCTCTGTCCCGTGGATTAGAGAGGGAAACCAAATGACCAGCTTAACCAGACACCTAACTGCAGGGAGCAGGGCAGCTCCCATAGGAACTGAAAATACTGTGCTAACGTTCCTCACGCGCAGCGAGAAACGGTCTCTTCCCACAGAATTTACTATATATTAATTAGACAGCAAGCTGACATATCTCTGGCTAGCACACGTTAAAACAACTCCACAAGTATTTACCAGCTGAAGTCTAGGAAGACGAGGACCAGAAACAAACCCAGAAGATTAAAAAAAACATTCAGCTAAGTGGGGCCATGGCAAATTGCCCTACCCAGCACAGCTGCTCTGAGCAGAAGCTCCTTCTCTCTTCTCCCCTGCGCAGGGTTTCCCACCACTGACAAAGGTGCAAAAAGCAAACTGTGCCAACCGTTTCCAGCCTAGAATAATGCCAAATAGGGAAAAGAGACCCTTAAGCATGTGATCAAGAAGGAAAATGTTGATACGCATGGTTAGAATACCTTCCATCTTGCAACCCTTTGGTTATTCTGGAACCTGACATTTTGGCAGCAAAGAAAGGGAGCAGCACAGCATTCCTCACTGGAATCAAACAGAAACAAAATCAGCTGTTTCTTGCCTATTAAAGTAATGTCACCAGCGATTTCACTTCCTGATTTACTATTTCTGTCATTGTCATAATACACAGAGAACATTTGGCAAACTTTGCTTACTAATTTCCCAGAAAAGAGAATGCCAAAGCTACTTCGGCAAATGTAACCACAAACATTCTCCTATGTTTTAATAAGGATAAGAATAAAGTGATCTTCTCTAAATCAGATGACTTTGCTTTAAAAGGCAAGTGAGAGTCTGATTTAGAGCTACTTCTTTTCAGGCATTAATAAAACTCCTAAAATAATCTTCTGTTTGTCATTTACAGTCTCCTCTCTCCCCCTTCTTTTTCTTTCTTGCTTTCAAAGAGGACTTTAATGATAGTGAAAAAACTTAGAGTATTTATTGACAGATCAAGTATAAGCAATACAAGCATAGAAGATGTCTGCCTCTATTTCAGCTTTTGGCAAAGGAATTGGGCGTCTGCATGGCTTTGGCACACTACCTAGGGATACAGTTTCTGTCAGGGTTTCCCAGCTATACTGATGCAGCCGTGCTTCTGGATTCACCAACCTGAATTACAGCACAGCCCCAGCCTGGACACGGCGGGATGAGATGGGAATGATGCTGCTGGGGTGCAGATGGAGAAGGCAGGGATGCTGGCAGGGAGCATACGGCTGCAGCCTGGCCTCCACCATCTCATAAACATTGCCATTCCTGGGGTATTTCAAAGCTTCGCCCCTTGATACATTTGAACAGTTATGCATTATTTTTGCAAAGAGGGTGATAAATTAAAAAGGCTGATTGATTTACTACACCGAGGTAGTGGCAAGTGATTTCCCCCAGAGCAGCTGCTCTGCTGAAACGCCAGTAGAGCCAGAAGAAAGGCACACATCTTCAGAAGGCGGCAGAACACCAGAGGCTCCTTTTCCAGAGCTATTTCAGTCTCCTGATGACTGTATAATAGAGGTAGAACCGAAGTCATCTGCTTTCCTATTTTACGCAAGGTGACTAAGAAACTCTTATTTGGTTTGAATAGATTTCAAAAGTGTGCATAAATATA
>NW_010122678.1:2932-4132 GCF_000699245.1 Pterocles gutturalis | reverse complement strand
GCTCAAGATTATTATTGTAAAAAACTTATTGCTATATTTGCAGCTTTTTCCCACATATGTCCCAATCAAATCTGTTGTAAATACAAAGTCAGTAAATGCAAAGCGATTCTAGACACAAGTTGAGATATGTTAAGTTTGATTGCTTAATGATTAGTAACTTAGATGTGTTAGTTCTTGTCACATGGTTTGTGCTGAACCTGGACATCTATTCCCTTCCTTGGGCCTTTCCTCCCCTAAAGCAGTGGGATGTGAGGTAGATACTACTTGGAAACAGTTCAGTGCATCTTGATCCAGCCCAACAGGAGGGAAGAACTGAATTGCCTCTTTCCAGGCATGATCTGAGGCAGTGCCAAGGGGCCCCGGCAGGACCCAGAGCCCAGGCAGGGATGACTGGAGGTTTTTACCCCCACACAGACTGCAAAAGGGATACGTAGCCCTGGATTCCAGGTGCCAAGGGACTCCTTTGAAGAGAGGCCCCTCAGGGGTAAAGTGTATGTAATCAGAGTGCAGGAGACATGGAGATGTGCCTTCCTCTACAGCCTAGGCCCCAGCTAAGAAAAATGTCCCTTAACAACCATGAGGGGACTTCAGATGTGTGTTGATCAGAGGCCATTTTGAATCCAAATGGAGTGTGCCACACGAAGCTGAGACGAGAAGGAGGATAAAGGTTCCTTCTGTGAAAAAATACCAGGAAGGTGCTGAAGCAGACTGTGCCTCACTGAGCTTAGCCTCAAGAAATCACAATGCAAAAAAAAATTTTTACTCTGCAGAAATATTTGCTGTGTTTGAATTTTATATTTTGTTAGTCAAACTGAATAACTAGATAACAGAACAAAACAAATCAAGTGTTCTGGAGACCAAAAGAATCCAGGTCTATCCAGTTTGGTAGGATCTTAAATACAATATTGCATAATTCACAAGTGACCCACACAAAACATTTCCCAGGAATTTTTGGCCATTCTTGTTGCTTGATATTCACTGTAGTGGGTTGACTATAGCCAGCAGCTAATACCCACAATAGCTGCTCACTCACTCCCCATCCACAGGGGAATGAGTGAGAGATTAGGAAGTGCAAAAGAAAGAAAACTCAAGAACTGAGATACAAACAGTTTAATAAGTGAAAGAACAGGGCTTGGGGGAGCGATGCAACGACTCACCACCTCCCGCAGGCAGATTGATATCCAGCCAGCCTCCAGGCAT
>NW_010122678.1:713-2623 GCF_000699245.1 Pterocles gutturalis | reverse complement strand
GGGCAGAATCCAGCTGAGCCTCCTGTCTAAGTCAAATGACCAAGAAACAGTGATCATTCACCACTGAATCATGTTCTACTTCACTTTTTCATCCCACTCATGTCCAAAGGAAGCTCCGGTCTTAGTTTCTATATATGTATTTCTCTATAGACCACAAAAACTCTAATGCCTGTCAATGACTTCCACATAGGACATAGTTTCGTGAAGCATCCTTGTTCACAGCAGGGTTACCCACCTCAGAAAATGTCACAGCATAAGCATTTTAGTGGCAATATTGTGAGTCTTCTTAATAGAATTTTCTATCATGGAGCACTTTTATTTTCACTGTGTGGCTACAGTAACTTCTACTATTTTCTATGTCTCTGACAGCATTTCTTCTGACCTTGAACTTTCTCTAAACAGGCCATACTCTCTGGCATACGCACAGGTTCTCTGCTGAATGTAAATTATATGACTATGATGTTTGGGCAGGGAATTTTTTTTTCTGACCCACAACAGTTTTTGTCATTCAAGATCAAGACAAAAAGATAAAGTCTGCAAAATTCAAAAAGCTAAATCTAAAAATCATCCTCCATTTCCTTTTGATATTGATCTTATTAGAATTAGATTGATTCCTGTTGATTTTGAGCCCAAAGAAATGAAAATTATTTTCACTGAAAGTTTTAATTTCAATTCAAGCCCAATGTTCCTTGTAACCCTGTCTTTTTTTAAAAAAAAAAGAAAAAGGAAGGGAGTTGACAAATTTCCATCAGAAAATAAAATGGAACATGATGCCTTCCCTTTCTCAGTAAGCTCTCATGTTTAAACTCTCCTTTTCAGTTTTGTCCATGGCCCAGTTAAAGATATATGTGAGTTGCTCAATAGTCTGTCAACTGCAATAGGGCTCTGGAGGCTTTCAAATTCCTCTTGAGTTTATGAGGAAACAATCAGTATCACACACTACAGTCATGGAGTTCAAAGTGGTTTAAACACATCCTCACCTCCTGCCACCCGGACCTTGGTTTGGATCCTACTTTACTGCCACAGTCAGACATAAAGTCAGTTGTGGAAGAACAGAAAGATGAACCTGCTCCTAAAAATAAACCAGCTTTTTTGCACCAAGCTTTACAATTTGGCCATCAACGAATTTCCTGTAAGCCTACCAAAATGTACAGAAATGATCACATGATGGGTATCTGGGCTGTTTTCAGTATCAGGTGGAAGCATCATTCCTTTACCAACTGTGATATTACTGTGAAATGTATT
The DNA here is from genome assembly GCF_000699245.1 of Pterocles gutturalis. NCBI lineage: Eukaryota > Metazoa > Chordata > Aves > Pterocliformes > Pteroclidae > Pterocles > Pterocles gutturalis. Next base: position 1,378 of record NW_010122678.1, on the reverse strand, counting down.
CCTCTTCTGCATAATTCATCAGTGTTTTCGTATAGATCAGCTCTCTCTAAAATCAAAGTCTTTCTTAAGTCTTTATTGTCACATCAGCCAGAAGTACATTGGACTTACGCCAGCAACCCACAAACTCTTCCATACATTTTTAGCTATACCGATACGAGCTGTCCTGTTGTGAGAAACAGTAATGGTCTCTTCTCATTTAAGTGCCTTTCCTTTTGGATCAGAGGTAATATATAAAACTGCATAGCCTGAAAAAAAAGCCAGAAACCAGCCTGTGAACTGGTGTTTCCAGTCCCCAAAAACTATCACTTCCATTGGGGTTTGGTGGAGTGCAGCTGAGACCAGAGTTGGTTTCAGGGGACCAGGTAGGTTGCAGCTACCCTGCTCAGCTTTGGTTTTCTCTGTCAGTGCTTCATGGACCTCCGTCAGGTTGCACTGGTACAGCTGGAGGTAGAAGACAGCTCCACATTTGTTAGGATAAATTCCTCCCTTTTTTCATGAGGGTTTTCACCCATTCTTCTAAATTGTGTTTTATACATAGTTCTCCAACATAAAGAAACTCTCCTGAAAGGCCATCTCATTTGGGAGGAAAGGGACAAAGACTTCCCATGGCCTCCTATTTCTAGAGGACACATTTAAAGAGCTCTCTTCTGATCTCTCTAAAACCA
>NW_010122678.1:0-568 GCF_000699245.1 Pterocles gutturalis | reverse complement strand
CCATATCTGCCTCTGCATCAACTAATACAAGCAGGCTGTCTGACCAAAAGGCTGTTGCAAAATGCATTTGTGAATAAGGAACTTGGGGGAGGTGCAGTAAGAAGTGATTACACAGTAACTGTACCGATGAAGTTACAGAAAGTGAACTTCCCTATCGCCCTGAGGTTACCCTACCGGAACAATATGAAAACAGAGAGCCGAAGCTGGCTGCTAGCTGTGACGTGACATCAACAGGGAAGTCAAAGGAAAGATTTGTTTAATATGCTTTCATTTACTTCTTAGAATAGTGATAACATTACAACACCACCAAAAAGTGAGTCACATGTAATTGCCTCTTGGAGCCATCAGGATCTATATAAGTATTTTAGCTGTGGTCTTGGGAGACAGAAGGTCAAACTCTTTCTGCTGCAGCAAGGCTCCTTGGCAAGCTGGGCACTATGAAATACCTCTTCCTTTGTGCTGTCATCCTCCTACCTGAGGGTCTTGCTTTTCCAACACAACTTAAACTAGAATCTTGGAGCAACATAGACTTTGAGAAAGTTAAGGTATGTTACCAGGGGGACAACAT
>NW_010122677.1:0-12592 GCF_000699245.1 Pterocles gutturalis | reverse complement strand
TGGGGGGGTAAAGGGGGGGCGGGGGGTGTGTGAAAGTTGAGGAAAGCATCTGCTTTGCAGAGTTTCCCAAACTAATCGGCATCTCAGCATTGCTGTTCTCATCCCGTAGCCAGAGGCGGGACGTGGTCCTTGCAGAGAGTTGAACGTTGTAACTAGGGCTGCATGCTCAACTCCGATTCTGTTTGATGGGCCAGGTGAAACGAAGAGTAACCATGCCATAGTAGAAATCACTGAAAAAAAAAAAAAAAAAAAAAAAAAAAAAAAAAAAAAAAAAGAAACAAAAAAACTCAACAAAAAAATAGTGTAATTTTCTCAACTGTGATCTTGGTTATAATCTGTTTGAATTTTTTTTTTTTTTAAACCAGTTTCATATACCTGCTAGGCTTTGGGGCAGCATAACCCAAAATGCCTGACTCCTGCTAGCACTATGTATTTCTTTCTCATTTACTTGCCTAGTTACAACTAGCTGCAATATAGGCAATAGAAAAGTAGAGCCTTACACGTGCGCACACTCATTCCAAGTGCTATCCCAAGTAACGATGGAATATCACAGCATTTAAAATAAGGTGTACATGGATATTCAGTTACGATAGCACATTTCTATGAAGCAACTTGGCATTTTCAGTGGCATGTGAAAGAGGGGTCGTACATCAACCAAGTTGTTTTGATGCTCGGTACATATGAGTAGAGAACAGCAAGACACTTCTGGGGAATAGAGTTATAGTAAACATGGAAAAATCACCAAAAAAATATAAAAAAGAAAAAAGGTAAAAAATAGGACAGAAAAATTAGAGTAAAAAGACATGACCCAAACCTACTAGTTCTTACCATCTGTAATTCCCAGTGAAATTGATGGGAAACCCAGGATCCAAATTATTTGCATTGGGTAGCAATGCCTTGACATGTTCTTTTAAAGAAAATAGTTAAAGTAGATTGTTTAAAAAAAAACAGAGAACAAAACTCTATGGAAAAATATGTTCTTTCTTGGCAATTATTTCTTAAAAAATAAAAGGAATAAGTGTTCTTATCTGAAAATAAAAATAAAAATGTTCAAAGGGTATCACCACTGCAATTGTATTAATGCCACTTTGGACATGTTCTCCAAGTTGTGGTTGCCTTAATAAACTAAAAAAAAATTATTTTTTTTTGTACATAATGTAATTATAGAGCTCTCAGTCTGCATGGATGCAAACTGTGTGTGACAAATCGTCTCTCTAAATGGTCAGTTCAAATTGTACATTTCTCATTCAAGTTGTATGTTAGCCATGATTTAACTTGCTCCATTTCCACAGCCCAAGTAAAATGTTTCACTGAAACAGAGACTGAACGTAAAGCTGTTCCATTGCAGTAACAACACTTATTAAAAAAAAAAAAAAAGTCAGTTGTTGAAATCTAAAATAGGTACTTTCAAATATATTTGTTTTCTTTTTGAGCTCTTTCAGTAAACTCAACACCTGGCATGGCAAGATGGATATAAAAATGGAAAGGGGAAGGGAAAATTCCAGTAAGAGAATGGGGATTGGGACTATTTAATGATTCACAAGCTGACTGCTATTCCCTTTTTTGAGAAATCTTGAACTGGCTTATTGCCAAGGAAACTTCAAATAGCACGATGCTTAAAAAAAAAAATCAAAACAACAAACCCAACAAAAAAAATAGTCCCCACAAAAAATAAAAGTGTTTCTATTCTGTTATTTATTTACAAAAATAATATCAAGACTATGGTGTTAAAGGGACACTGTAAACATACAGCTCATTATTCTTAGAGACTGATTTTTCTTCTGCGATGGCACCTTAGCTTATTAAGTCTGAATGCATTTGGGCTTTGGATTGGGGTTGGGGATCTGTGAAAGGGGATATTTTTTTTTTATTTTGTAAAGGCTGGAACAAATCTTGAGATCCCATCTCCTTAAAACTGATAAGAGGGATCACAGAATTTTGTTTCCAGTTTGTTTTGCATCATTCGTCGTATTAATTTGTGCTTTTTGTTTTCCAATTAATGCAGCTTAGAAATAAACTGGCCAGTTGGTCGTTCTGTTACAACCAATTTTGCTTCTCAGTTCTCTTGAATTAGCGTAGTGTTACTGACTGAAGTTGTAGGCCTGCAGGAAAAAAAAAAAATGCTTCAGCCTCCTGAAGCTCCTCCCTTCTTCCTTAAAAAGCAGTGGACCGAGGTTTAGTTAACCCAGAAATTTTTTTTTTTTTTTTTTTTTTTCCGTCTCTCCTCTGGCCTGAAAGTAGGTGACAGTGTTGCTTAAAATAAAAAAAAAACGTGTAAGTTTGGCATTCCAGGTAGCCTATAAGCTGAAACTAAGCCAGACAATAACTTAGTCTTAGTTTTATCTTCAGTGATCTCTTTATTAGCATTGAAGGACATTTCAAGGTCTGAAAGGACCAAAATCTGTCATTGAATGTCCATCATGGCTTCAAGAGGAGTCAGACCTTACAGAGTGCCAAGGGTTGGGTTTAGGCTGGACCTTTCTGGATGCACTGGAATGAAACCCCTCCAGGGAAGAATCAATGAATGGCTGCTGCTTCCCATGTTCCCAAGCTTTGGAGAAAAAAAAAAAAAAAAAAAGCTCCTATCCTTCCATAAAATACTATCCAAAATGCTGCTGGAGGCACAGTGCTTAAGGAGAGCATCCACTCCAAGGGTATGACCCCGTATGAGCAAAAAAATTAAGAGGTTCTTCAGGTCCTAGAGGAAGCAAGACTTGGTAGCTGTCAGCGTAGGATGGGCTCTATCCAGATGCCCAAAGTTTGTTTTTCACTGCAAGAAGAGGCCAGTAGAGCGTGATGCTGCGGTACAGCCTTGGCTGTTTGTCCAAACACCAGCCGGTCCTGGCTGGCAGGAAGATTAGCTTGTTAATTTGTATGAAAGCAGGCTAAAAATACTGTAAGATGGCACTCAGAATTTGTGTCCTGCATGTTGCATAGTCTATAAATATGATAAGCAAGTTGCTGACAGAATATTCTAAGGCGATGTACTACATGCGGATCATAAAGGATTTAGGTTTAGGGCTTAAGGCTAAAATCCCACTCCTGCAGTTTATTGCCCAACAGTACTCCAGTAATGAGCTTTTTGATTTATTTTTTTTTCCCCCTACCACTAGGAAGACTTACTGAGGAACTCTTGAAATTCTCTCCACACATTACCAAGAACTCCATAAAACTGGGGTGAAAGCCCTTTTTGCTTATTAAGACCAAAAAGACCTTGCGAACACCTCCGCTGTGTCACAGATTAACACAAGTCTTAGCATGCTTCAGTAAAAACATGAAACAAAAATCCCATGGCTATGAGCCATATGAAACGAGTCCACGGGTTTGTGCATTTTTTCCGTGGGTCTTGTGTTCTTCAACCCAGCATAAAACCAGGAATGAGGACGAGTGTGTGGGGAGAGAGGAAAAAAAAAAAAAAAAACAAAACAAAAAACAAACCACCAACCACTTGTATCTCCAAGAGCTTCATACTGCCAGTTTCTTGAGCCCTTCAATATCCAATTTGCTGTGAAGCACCTTGCATGTTTTTGGATAACTGTCAAGAAAAAAAATTTAAAAAGAAAAGAACAAAAAAAGTAAGTGACAATAGTCATCAGCTACTGGGGTATCCTACAGCTTGGCCCATGACTCTCAACTTGACAGCAATGTGTTGGACCATTCGTGTAGAATATTCTGTTGTTGTTAAATTTTTTGTGTAGCGCCTGGTACAATGAGGTGCTGGTTTGTCACTGGGGCTTCTGAGCGCGATGGCAATACGACAAATACACAGGAATCTCTGTTCCGTATCGCAAAGATTGCCCCCAACTCTTATTTTCACAGGCCATGATTCAGGACTGCACTTAAGCACATTTAAGTAGTATCCTGAAGAGTAAAACAGTAATTTAAAAAAAAAAAAAAAGACAGGAAAAAGGAGGGGGGGGGAAGGATGATTTTCTGAATTGAAAGATCATGCCCTTGCAATGACTCTTCCTTCCGTATCATCCAAAAACTGGGGTGCAGCAGTTCCGAGATAATTAGAAGCACATGTCAACAAAGGACACATATTTTGAGATCTCCTTAAGATGCCTGCCTAGGCTGCATAAAACACTACGTAGTAAAAAAAAAGAAAAAGGAAAAAAAAAAAGTAAAAACAGGAAAAAGAGCTGCCAATTGGACAACATGGGGATGCAGTTCAATCCCATGTTGGTTTGTTTTACTTTTCTTTATTTTTTTAAGCTATTTCTTAAATAATAAATGCACATGAAGTGTTAAATATGTATATACTGTATTTCAAAAAAAAATTAAAAAAATCAAGCGAATGGGGCACAAGATTGTTCTATAAGTCGTGCTGGCTAATTTTTAGTTTGTATTCATAAGTGGTTTTTAAAAGCCTTTTTTAAAGTGTAATTTGCATGTTCTACTTTGATTGTATGTAAACATATTTTAGAGCAAAAAAATGTATTTGTATTTTATTGAATATAGAGGCAAGAAAAAACTTGTACATTGTTTGAAATGTTCTTTTTGTAACAGTTTTTATTCATGAAGCATTTTTGTACATTTAAAAATGGATATGGACTTGATGTTCTTTGAGGCTTAGATACATCTGGCATGCTTTAATGTCATGCTCCTTCATGATCTTAGATGTTGGTTTTTAAACATTTTTTTCTAAAACAAAGCTCAGTCTTTTCGCTACCAAATCAGGTTAGCACAGTATAGAGCACTTAACTAAAAAAAAAAAAAAAAAGAAAAAAAAAGTTAATCCTATTCATATGTTATTCATTGTGTGAAATTAAAGGAATTCAATTCAGTCTAACATGAGTTGTGAATTCTTTTGTCTTATTTCCCATCTGTTTCCCATCACTAAAGAGTTTAATAGCTTTTGGTATACTAATACCATGCATTCACAAGCCCTCTTTATGGTAATGAAGAAAAACATGCTTTGGTTCTGTTCTTTTTTTCCTTTTCTTTTCTTTTTTTTAAATTTTCCCAGAATATCCTTTAAAAGTTAAAAATGGACTGTGCCATGGGCTCCGTGGACAGGAGGAGGATTCACATTTTGAGGCTGTGTGTATCACCAAACGAATGGAAACGCCTCTGGTCCAAATTGTGTCCCCAGGCACTGGTGCGGTGGGATTTGCCACCCAGGTGGGATTTCTACCCCTGAAGCAGCTGGAGCATCCCTCTCCAGATCCCTGCAGAAGAGGGAGTTCCAGGGGTTGGGTGGATGAGGGGGTGACAGGAGCCAGCCTTCTCCTCACTGAGCATCAGAGGTGAAGGACTGGAGGCCAAGGGGTATTTTCCATTCTGTGAAATCTCCTGCTGTGACTATGGGACCGGGAGTTGGTTGTAGCGTGGTTTTAACAGGTTTTTTTTTTTCCAAATTGCCGCTGAGAGTCTTAAGCTGCCATTAAACCATCAGCCTCAACATCCACAACATCAGATTTCCTCTTTTTCCACCTCAGAGAGGATCCATCACCTTCCCCAGTGGCTCAGCAACACATATGGAAATTAAATCCTGTTTCATGGAGAAGGCAGCCGTGCTCAGGCAGGAGAGATAACATGATGTCCTCTCATGTTATTCCCTTCTGAAGCTTTGCGGGATGGGTTGGCTTGATGGGACAAACTCATCCAGCCACAAAGGCAACCCTCTGATTCTGCTGTTTTCACAGCTCCTGCTCTGCGTTACTGGAGAAGAGCTGCTCCAAAGATCTCAACTGTGGCAGTGTTTTTCCTTTCTCCTCTGTAACATACACATAGCCCCAGCTTTTGACAACAGTTTGCAAAAGCGCTGACATCTTCACTCACTGTTTTTGTCACTCTCTGTGATGTATAAGCTGCTCGTCTCCAACTCTAACCACATTTTTCTTAAAGACTCTGTTGGAAGCGCCTGTGATCTGTCAAGTTTCGTGCTTGCTGTGGTAGTATCTCAGGACCACTCTCCTCTCCCTCCAGCTCTTTTCTGAGCTTTACCTCCCACCACCGCTGAGCTCTGCTGCACTTCGATGGTGTCACCTCGCAGGCGTGATGGAGGAAGGCTGGCAGAGCAGCTGTTGGGAAGGCAAGAGTTGGGGATGTTGGGTTTCTGTCATTTGGGGGCTGGGTGGGTGAGGGACTCCATCTGTGGGTTTTTTCATGCTTCTTTTTTGCCTCTGATCTCTTTTTCACCAGGCTGTTGACACCATGTACGGTGTCAGAGCACCCTGCTCCTCACCAGTCTCCTTCGGGTCAGGGAGGAGTCATTGATCACCATCCCCATCTGCTTTCTGAGGGTAAAATCAGACTCTTGCTGGGACCTCTGCGACCATTTCATCAACTGCTCCAGCACTTTCTGCCCCTGTGAATTAAACCACTTCTGAGAAAATCTTTGAAGGTCTTAGGAAGAATATTTAGGAAATGCACAAGCTCTGGTAGGTTGTGACTTTTTTAAAGTACTCTATTTAACGAGATACTGTTCTCTTGCCTCATTTTGCAGGAGTTCAGTGTTTTCCAAATTTACTTAGAGTACTTTCATCATTCCTATCTGCTCTGAACTAACTGAAAATAATGAAAACACCAAGTGTATCAGAAACAACTGTCATCAGTTGTCATCACAGCTGTTCTTTTCTGATTATTCTCCTTTTTTTCTGAGCATTCTTTGCTCATAGAAGTAGTGAAGCTCTATGCAAACCTTAATTCGTTATCCTCCACATTGTTGGAGTTTGAACTTGGGAGGGAATTTTGCACCCCACCCTCAAGGTATGGGTAAAGAGTAATAGCCCTTGGGTCAAAATATGATCTTAATTCACTTTTGATAGTGGAGGTTGTTCATGGTTTTTGGGATAAGGAGGCTGACCACAGTGACCTGAACGCATCCTCAACTGGCAGACACAACCCTGAACCTCATCCTGGCTCTCCCTCATGGGACCATTTCTCACCAGACCCTACAGCTATCTCATATTTTGAATTTATTTAGTGTCAATGTGCAGATGCCTACAAGCTTGTATGCAAGTTGTGTGAGTTCATGACATCATTATTTGTTATTCTGTAACAGAAAGCACGCACATAATTTCAGAACAATTGTGCTGTTACTAAGGAGAAGAATTTTCCAGTGACTTTGAGGGGATCAGAGGCAGGACTTTACTCCAAGCCCTTCAGTAGAAACCATCTGGTAAGTTCTAGAAAGCAAAAGGAAGCACTGATGTCACAGAATCACAGAATGGTTTGGGTTGGAAGGGACCTTAAAGACCATCAAGTTCCAACCCCCTGCCATGGGCAGGGACACCTCCCACTAGCCCAGGTTGCCCAAAGCCTCATCCAGCCTGGCCTTGAACCCCTCCAGGGATGGGGCATCCACAGCTTCTCTGGGCAACCTGGGCCACTGCCTCACCACCCGCACAGGAAAACATTTCTTCCTAGTATCTCATCTAAATCTCCCCTCTTTCAGCTTAAAACTGTTAGCCCTCATCCTATCACTACATGCCCTTGTAAAAAGTCCCTCTCCACCTTTCTTGTAGCCCCCTTAGGAGGGTTGTAAGAGGAGTTTAACAGAATGTTAGTGCAATCGTAACTAATTTCATTATGACAATTGATATTATAACACAGAGCAAGACCTACTTGTTCACATTCTCAGTTTTTGCAGATCAGTACCATCAGCTTTGAATGTGTTAAAGCAGTTTGCGGGAGTAAAAGATCTATTTTCATTTTCCTTATGGAAACTAGGCATCCCAAAGTGGCTTTGTAGTGCCGCTAGTAATATGATGCAATACAAACTACTGTTGCTGTTGACTGGAAGAAATGTTGCACTGGTAATGTAGACCTTTATTAAAAAATCAAATGTTTAAAAAAGTGATTCAGCAACATTAGTGTCCGGGTCACCACAGGTTTATAAGAACTGTGGTGGAAAGAAGAGGGGGAAGGAAGTGGAGAGTCCTTGTGAAAAAGATTAGACAGTTTTTTATGGATCAGGAAGATACTTTAAGTATGTACTTCTTTTGGGGACTCTTTTGCACTTTAAAAAAAATTCTGGAAAGTTTCTCCAGGTCCTAGGTATCGTGGAGTACGTCAGCCCTGGATAAATCAAGCCCGGTGTTTCTTCTGCAGTGCTGGAAACAGCTGTAGCTTGTATGGTATCTGTTTGCCTGGTGGGTTTTATCCCCTTCTGGATCTCCCCCAGTGAGTGATGCAAAACACAGAACAGGGATTCTACAATTTCTCTAGCGTTTTCCAGGTGACCTGCTCCAGAAAAGGGGAAAAATCTCTGCAATAATTGTTTGATTGGCCTCGAGCATCTTTGAGAAGGCATGAAAAATTAGTTCCCTGTCTCCATTCTACTCCCGCATACACTCGTATCTGGCAGTTCTTAAACTGCCCCACAAATGTTAATGGTGAATAATGTTCCAATTGAATCAATAGGAGTTTTGTCATTGACTCAAAGGGAACAAAATTTGCTGATTTAGCATGCCACAATACTATTTGTGGACTGAAATAGCTCTTACTATCTTCTACTTGCCTTGCCCGATGTTCTGTTTATATACTCAAAGAACAAGTATATTGAGCAGAAAATGAGTTTGAAAGGGCAAACTGTGAAAGCCCTCTGTAAGGTGAAGGCAAGAAAGAGAGCACACGAAGAGCATTTACAGTGAGTATTTTCAGAACACGGCAAGAACACAATTAGAGAAAGGGATGAGAGGTGATGTCTGAAGGCAGCAAACGATGATGCGCCAGAGCTGTAATGAAGATAATGACAAAGGAGGGCACTGCTTCATTTTCTAGGAAAAAAAAATTAAAATAAAGCACCACACTTGAAGGGGAAGCGATGAATTCAGAAACACAAAAGGGCATTCAGTGAAGGGAGCGAGAGGCTGGAGGATATGAAGATTTAGGTCATGGTAAGAGTATAAAAATGGATCTTGTGAGAGAAGATGGAAGAGGCAGCCTGCTTGCTTACTGGGATTTTATCAGTGCTTTCTAAGCTGACACAGCACTCATCATTTATCCTCATTAAGCAGCTACCATCAGGGCAGAGTTAGTGACCATTAGTCCCCAGTTGTCTCTCTTTAAATTGCAGATAAATAGATAGTTACTGCAAAAAAAAAAAAAAAAAAAAAAAAAAGTGAAACTTGCTTTAGCTGAATTACTGGTACTTACAGGTTTCCTAAAATCCAGGTCAAGGATTAACAAAGTTCTGGCAATAAAAGCAGCAGCTGTACAGAAGTCTGCTTACAAAGAAGAAACTTCAAGCAGATGACATCTCTGATATAAACGGAGTTAGCTTTATTTACTTCAGAGATATTATAATGATCTTTAGATGCTGTTGATCCCATGGCTTCCCACGGACAATTTATGCTGATTGAACCTCTACCCCAAGTATCCAAGGATCGACTTCTTCCACCTGCTATGAGATGTAGGTATGGTGTCTGATGTATAGGATGTCTGCTATGAGATGTACTTTCTCAGGGGGATGCAAGGCACTCTGTGCCCAAGAACAAGCCATTGTGCAATCCCATTTGTTGGAGGAAGCAATTGAAATACTGAGAAAATGAGACCCGTATCGTCCAAGCTGTCCAGTGCTATTGGGTATTTCCATTGTGAGGTACCATATCTATCTCTGTGTTATCTGAATATTTTAAAAAGCGGCCATGGAGGTGGTTGAGGTAGACAGATTTTCCAGTATGTGGATCTTGGTGACATTTGTAAAACTGAATAGAATAAAAATGGAGAATTTGACCTGAAGCCAGCTACTACATTTTTTTTCTCAGAATACCGTGAGAAGTGTTTTTTGTTTTGCTTTGTATTCAAATGGTGGTTCACCAGAATGTTGTCTCCAGGATGACCAGGTTCACCCTGAGGAACCAGATCCTATCAGTGAAGAATGACTTTGCTTTTTCTTCTTGAAGAAAAAAAGAGGGAGCAAGGAGAAATAGCCTGCCTGTGGTCTGAATGGCTGTTTTCTCAATTCAGAAAATCACATTAGCAGACACTTATGGAAGTTCAGGACATAAGATAAACAAGAACTTTAATTTAACCTCTGGTTTAGTGCCACTGACATCAATACAATTTAAACACTTTAAAATTAAGTAGATGATTAATTGCTGTTACAAGAACAAGCATTTACCTGACTTCCAATTCCAAAACCTAGTCCCAGTTGACCAAACTGAAGTTTAATTATTTTATTGAGTGGAAGTAGGAATTGATCAACTCCTGTTTCAAACGATCTCCCAAGGTCTTCCTAGCCCCAGGCCTCAGTTTACCATGAGTGGTTCTTGTATAAATTGAAGGACTGTTTTTTAACATTACCAAAAGCCTGTGAATTCCTAGCAAGAGAAATCTTTATCAAGACTTCCATGACAGGACATTCTCACCAAGTCAGCTTCTTTCTTTGTTTCTTTTTAACCATGAAAAATGAGGCCATGTCATTTACACAGCAAAGTGAAAATGAATCTTTAAACCAGGGCAAGAGTTTCTTTGTCCTTCTTTGCTGCAGCCACATGTTTCTGTCCATCCTTTGTTACCTCAAAAAAATAACATTAAACCCTTTCTTTTTTCAGCTTTCTATAAATAGTTCTCAAGCGTGTGTGTTCACATTGGGTGGGTTTCTGAAGATACCAGCTCTGTAGTTTTGGATCTGTCATTTATTTATATCTGCACTGATAAGAGTGTCCCAAAAACGGTAGCTGTCTTGTCTGACTGCTTTGAGATTCAGGTCATAGACTGGGCAAGGACGTTGTGGGTGAATCACTGGAGGTGACAAATAAACATTTTGCTCCATCTGCCTTGGATTCAAACATCAAACAGGGAAAAAGAATATTAAATCCCTGACATGGCAAGAGAATCCTGAATTCCTTCATGCTGGATTTCTAGATGTGCATGTGGGGGAATCTTTTGAGAGTTATTGCATGCCCATAAATCCAATGGCCTTTTCCAGGCTTAGCCAACCTGTGTTTCTGCTCTGTTCCAGGAAGTGGTAGCTTTGAAAGACCATGTCAAACGAGTACATTGTGTTTCCTGCACATCCTGCTTTATTGGAGGTTAATTCCTCCTGACGCTTGCGGTCTGCTGCTGACAATTAAGTCGAATGTATTTTACGCTTTCCTTTTCTGTTGCCTTACAGGCTTTTGTCGGAAAATATTTAATAAATAAAACTTGCCAAACATTGTTAAATGATATGGTCTGATGATTTGGAATAAACACCCAGACTTTAACGTATCAGAAGGGTTGAGAGAGGGGAGAAGAAAGTTCTGTAAGGACACCCAGCTGGATGCCAACCACACAATACTCAGCCGCCAACCACAGTGTTAGTCTCTTAGTGCTAGAGGACTGTTGCAAAAGCAGAAAATGGGACCCCAGGTCAAGCAAGGCGTATGGAGTTGTTTCTCATGGAGTGACACTGCAATGCGTTATTTTTTGGGAGAGGATAAAAACTGACTGCACTGGGAGAGTGGTACAGACACAGGACCAAATGGACTCTTCCATTGCAGGCCCATCTCTTCCACCTCGCATTTTCCATCCATTTTGTCATCATTCCTGGTTTTATTCCTATTTTCTGTTTCTGTGTGGAGTCTCTGAGTAGTCTCAAGCTTTAGAGAAACAGCTGGGAGAGCTCAGGCTCAAGATTTGCTAAGAGAAGGTACATTCAGTTGAGACACCAGGATATCCAAAATATGTGAAAATGCATCAGATCTTCTGATCTAATAAGATTTATTTTACTACTGTTCTGTGATTCCCACCCAGCACTAAGGTACTACTGTGATAGGAGACAATCAGTTAACTTCCTAGGTGAGATTTTATTGTAACTGGAGAAGATAGGCAGCAGGTCGGAGACAGCAGAAATGCAATCAAGACGATGAAGAATCCCAGCATAGTTGACACTGTATATCAGTGTATTTCAGGTTCCTGAATGGCTCCATGGTCCTTATTCCCGTTACATTACTTTACTGGCAGATTTTAGAATAAGTTTCAGACAGAAAATCGAGACCAAGGGAAGAGAGCTTCCTGCTCCCTCTCTTAGTGAACAAAAGAAAAACCTATCACCTGACAGCTTCCTATACAGCAAGTACAATGTACTTTACCCAAAAATGACACTTTAAGATTTTCCATGGGATAAATCATGACTGCCAGAGGCACTAAACACAGTGCCTAAAGTGGTCTTGCTCGATGAGAAAACAGTAGTTAACTGCACTCTGCTTGCAAATCCATGCACAGATCCTTCCAAAGGATATTGTCATAGTTTGACCCCAGCTGGCTATAAACACCAAGCAGCCGCTCGCTCACTCTCCCTGCAGTGGGATGGGAGAGAGAGACAGAAGAGTGAAAGTCAGAAAACTCGTGGGTTGAGATAAAGACAGTTTAATAGGTAAAGCAAAAGCTGCATGCACAAGCAAAGCAAAAGAAGAAATTCATTCACTACTTTCCATCAGCGGGCAGGTGTTTAGTCATCTCCAGGACAGCAGGGCTCCATCACGTGTAACGGTGACTTGGGGAGACAAACCCCATTGCTTTTACTGATCCTGTTAGACTGACTGAGAGATACATAAATCCTTCTTTTCCCTCAAATTCTCTTATATCTTTGTTAATCTCTTTTAATGTTATAGTGAAGGCTCACTACGGTGTCGTTGGTTAAAGTTAACTTAAAGTT
>NW_010122676.1:15301-16230 GCF_000699245.1 Pterocles gutturalis | reverse complement strand
CCATCCGTGCTTGGGCATCGTGACTCTGGCAGTGCCACCTCGGTCCCTTGGTCATTGAAACGGACGTTGAGGTCCTCCAGGCGTGGCCATGGGTGTCCCCATGGTGGTGGCACCCAACTGTCCCCATGAGGGACCTTTTGGGGTCACGATCTCCTGTTGGCGTCCTTGCTCTCTGCCATCGACACGGATGTCGAGGTCCTCCAGGCACGGCCGTGGGGCAGGTGGTGGCACCCAACTGTCCCCATGAGGGACCTTTTGGGGTCACGATCTCCTGTTGGGGTCCTTGCTCTCTGCCATCGACATGGATGTTGAGGTCCTCCAGGCATGGCCGTGGGGCAGGTGGTGGCACCCAACTGTCCCCATGAGGACAGTTGACCCTTGTCCTGGGGTCAGGACCTGCAAACTGTCCCCACGAAGGACCTTCTGGGGTCAGGACCGCTGGCTGGGGTCCTGCTCTTTGCCGTTGACATGGATGTTGAGGTGCTCTGGGCATGGCCATGGGTCACCATGGGGCAGGTGGTGGCACCCAACCGTCCCCTTGAGGGACTTCCTGGGGTCAGAACCTCCAGTTGGGGTCCTGCCCTTTGCTCAATGGTCTTGGGGGGCAGCAGACCCCAAAACCGCCGCGGCCAGAGCTTCGGGTTTGGCCGGATACTTCACCCACAGGTCAGCCCACAGTGAAAACCCAACAGGAAGGCGACCGGACCCACGGCAGCTCTGGAAGCCGGACCTTCGCCATCATCATCGTCAGCGGTTGGAGGGGTTGGGAGGAACCGCACAGCTTGGGGACGCATCTTCCACGGAGAGAAGCTCCTCCACCCAAAATTCAGCCGGGACGCCCAGAGCGCGGTGGTCCAACGCCGCTGTTGGGGACCCTGAACCCCCCAAAATTGGGGGTTTTGCCTTTATTCTGCCTTTTTGACGGCGCT
>NW_010122676.1:15060-15275 GCF_000699245.1 Pterocles gutturalis | reverse complement strand
CCAACAACCCAAGGCCCTGGTCCTTCCTCGCCCTGCGCCGAGAGCCAGAGACCATCCGCGTCCCCCCCGGAATGGAGCCAGGACCTCTCCGTGGCGTCACCGGAGCAGGATGACCCCGCGCGGCTCCTGGCGACGGACCCGCTCCCAGTTTGGATCCACCTGGTCCAGGTCAATACTGGAGCTGCTCGGCGCCGTGCCGGAACCAGCGGCGGAAA
>NW_010122676.1:14299-14862 GCF_000699245.1 Pterocles gutturalis | reverse complement strand
TTCGGCCGGGATGCGGGTTGGGGAGCATCACCCCGAAAATCCCCGGCAGCCAGCGAGGATCGCCCCAGCTCTGTCCTGCAGCCATGCTCCTCGCATCTACCCCAAATCCTGGAAAATTTGGGCAAAAAAGCCCCCAACAAACCCCCTCCTCGGGGCAGACAGAGGATGGGGAGATGCTAAAAATGCCGTAAGGGTTTCTGGAGGCATCCGAGCTGCGAAAGCTCGTTAGCGCTGAGTCGGGTCGGTAATTCCCGACTTCGAGGCACGGCGCTGGGAGCGGATGAATGGAGCATTGAGCCCCCGGGGTGGGAGCCAGCGCCGAGGGGTATTTACAGAAGCCACGTGTGTGTTTGTGAAGGAATGTCAAGAGACGCTCATAACTGGCTCTTTTTTGGAAATATCGGGGAGGAGGGGGGGAAATTTAAAAAAAAAAATCTTGCTCATGTCTAGGAACAAGGATAGAGGGGAAAAAAAAAAAAGTCAATATGACCTGAAAATCCCCAGCCCGGGCCGGGCAATATGATTTATTCTATTAATAAGGCAGCGAGAAGGGGAGGAATAAA
>NW_010122676.1:13965-14207 GCF_000699245.1 Pterocles gutturalis | reverse complement strand
CCTTTGACGGGACCGTTTTCTCCTTTGGCTTTTTTAGGAGCCAAGGAAAACACGGGATTTGTTGATTTTTCTTCCTGGGATATTGTAAGGAGCTCTTTCAGCCCTGAACCTTTGACGGGACCGTTTTCTCCTTTGGCTTTTTTAGGAGCCAAGGAAAACACGGGATTTGTTGATTTTTCTTCCTGGGATATTGTAAGGAGCTCTTTCAGCCCTGAAATACCGCTCCGAGGGGGGCAGCGGGG
>NW_010122676.1:13063-13542 GCF_000699245.1 Pterocles gutturalis | reverse complement strand
CGAGGGATATATTTTTTTTTTTTAAATAAATTACAGAAAAAAAAAAAAACTTCCCTGAGCAAGGGCTGCTCCCCAGCAGCGATGTTCCAGCTCCCAGTACAGCGCCACAGCTCCCAGTTTGGTTTAGTTACTGGAGAATCACACCAGGTGCAAAAAATGAGAAAAGAAATGGTGTTTTTTTTTTTTCTCAGATCTTTACTTGCAGTAAAAGATAGAAAAAGGTAATAATGAACTCGGTATAAAACACACGGAGGGGAGAAGGAAGGGGGGGTACAACCCAACCTACAAAGAACAGAACCCAGGGGGGTTTTAATTTTTTTACAAAACTACCGCTTACAGGGCGAGAGAAAAAAAAAAAAAAAAAAGTATAAAATATCCCTCCCTCTCTGGAGACAAAAAAATACAAAAGTGGACATATTATTTCATCCTTCTCCTGAAAAAAAGGTTCTGTACAGCAGAGAAAAAAGAAGCAGGTCCGA
>NW_010122676.1:12355-12811 GCF_000699245.1 Pterocles gutturalis | reverse complement strand
GCTTCGGAATATTTTACGTCCCCCCCAGAGATGCAGCTCGTCCTCGGAGATCCCTTTGGAAGCACTTCTTGGCGTGACGCCGGCGCTTTGCCTTCGATGGAACCTTTGACCTCGCGTCAGTTTTTCTCCCCGGGGTGAAATATGTGCAAAATATCCCGGAGAAAGAGAGAGGAGCGATTCATCCCGCTCGGCTGGGGCCCCTCCGCGCAAGGACAAAGGTGGCGAAAAGCCGCGGCCCCGGCTCCTGCGAGGGGGAGGCAAAGCCAGGGCAGGAAAAAAAAAAAGAAAAAGAAAAAGAAAAAAAAAAACCAAACCCCCCAAATCCCCCCCAAGAAAAAAACAAAATCCAAACCCCAACGCACGCACAGACTTTGTTCTTTGTCCGGAAAAAGGTTTGGAAATATCTACAAAAGAATTTTGACGGTGCGTCGGCTCGACTCGAGGGTTTTGTACCTG
>NW_010122676.1:10522-12307 GCF_000699245.1 Pterocles gutturalis | reverse complement strand
AAAAAAAAAAAAAAAGAAAAAAAGAAATGATGCTGCAAAAGCAGCATTCAACCAAAAAAATTATTTTCAGGGATCCCTCCCCAGGTCCTCCCTGTCACCCTCCAGGGACAACTGACCTCCCTCCGGTCCCCTGCCCGGCTCTCCGAAGCACCCAGGGTGCCGGTGACGATCTCGGGAGCGGCAGGAGGTTGTGTTTGGTGAGAAAAAGCTGGATTTGAGGGCAGAGGGGAGATAAGACATTAAAAATCTTCCTCTGCGATCACACCCTCCCCACGTCCACCCCAAACTGGCTTTTGCCTGCGCGGGTTCCACCTCTGCGGGCGCACGGAGACGGAGCAGCCAGAGCCATGTTAGTGCCACCCCGTCCCCCCAAAATCCAGCCTTCCCCCCTCAAAGTCACGCCATCAGCTGCAAAAAAGCAGAAAAAATATAAAAATAAAATTCCTCCGACGGCCAAAGCTGCCCCACCCTCAAGTCTCAGCACCTGAAATCGTTTGTAAAAATAGGTCTCGAAATACAAAAAGAAAAAAAAAAAAAAAGGCAAGTGTGCTTCTGAACATTTCTATTGCGCGTTGGTCCGTGGATGGTGTTTGATCAAAAAAACGAGACAGAGTTCGTTTGCTGCGTCGTTGAGCGAAGCCCTGGGCAGGTCGGCGCCCGCCGCGGCGGATCCGGGCACTTCCCATCCCACCGCGCGAGGAAGCGGCTTTCGGCACGCCGTCGGCATCATAAGAGCTTGCGATGGAGGATTTCCCAGGCCATTCGCTTGCGGAAATAGGGCATGTGTTGCTTTGGGGGGGAGAAAAGGGAAAAAGAAGAAAAAAAAAAAAAACCAAAAGTCAGTGTGTCCTTTGGTGCTGGGGAATTTATGGAGCTCTCCTGGGTGCGGAGTTTTAAGTGGTGTCTTTTTTTTGGGGGGGAAAGAAAAATAAATCTAATTTCTGATTATTGAAAGCAGGACAGGGGATGAGATCTAGGTGATAACGTGACGCTGATGATGTTCTCGAATAATTAAATATTCACGCGTGGGATGTTCCACGGGGGCTGACGACGTTAAGGAACGCGGAAATTCCCGGGGATTTGGGCTCCAACGTCCCCCTTTCATTCCCGTTACGGGTTTGGGAGCTGTCCCCTTTTTTTTTCTGCACCGGTGACGCGCCCGGTGGATTTGGGGACCACAGGAGACGCGAGGATGGCTTTAGAGGAAAAATTTTTGCGTGGTGTAAAGAACCGCTGTGGTTATCTCGGGTCAGCTCTGCTTCAAGGAGCAGCAGCACGATCCCCGCGCGGGCGTGCTTGAAACCCACCGAGAAGGAAGGAAAGGATATTTGGGAAAAAAAAAAAAAAACAACTTTGGAATACACGCAAGCCAGCGCCACGCGTCCGCCCCTCGCGAGCCCGGGGGACGCGCCGGGGCGGGTTTACCTGGGTGAAGTTGATGGGTTTGTCTTTGGTGATGCAGTCGTTCTGCCATTCATCTGCTGCGGGATCTCCTGGGAGGGGAAGGACACGAAAGGCAAACGTCATTTCCAGGGGAGCCAGAAGCCTTCGAAGCTTCTCAGGATGAAGAGATCCAAGGAAAGGACCTCGGGGAAGGTGTCCCTGCCCATCGATGGGCTTTGAGATCCCTTCCAACCCCCAAAATTCGGTGATTCCGTGATTCCACGGCCACTCTTGAGACAACAGCAACGTGAGGGGCTGGAGCGGGTCCAGAGAAGGGCGACGGAGCTGGAGCACAGGGCTGCCGAGGAGCGGCCGGGGGAGCTGGGGGGGGGCAGTCTGGGG
>NW_010122676.1:7459-10368 GCF_000699245.1 Pterocles gutturalis | reverse complement strand
AGGGGGGGAGTTGTGGGGCTGCGGGACGGGGGTCAGTGGGTTGGGTGGGGTTGGGTTGGCGGTTGGACTGGATGATCCTGGAGGTCTTGTCCAACCTTCATGATTCTGGGATTCGATCATTCTATGAAGCAGGAATCAAGGTGGCCCTGGTGCTCCCTAATTTCTCATAGGAATGTACGGGAATCAGCAGCAAAGCAGCTGCCGATGAAAATCTCGGATTTTTTCACACCCTAGAGTCATCCCAAGTCAGGAAAACCAGCTGGGAAAGGCGCGTCGTGGCCAAGAACAAAAGCAAGGAGCAAGAGAAGCCCCTTCCTCCAAACCCACCTGGCTCTTCTTGCTCAGCAACGACCAGCCGTTAGCGTCGAACTCTTTCCTTTTCTTGTCCAGACTTTCCTGTTTTAGGTATTGCCTGTCGGAATCGAGAGAACACAGACAGCTTACTTAGAGGAAGGGGGGAAAGCAGCCAGGACAACTAGATGTCAGTTCACCTGAGATGTCCTCTGCCGTGTTTGCAGAATTAATGCAAAATGGAAGTCCAATATTTTCGTCTCGGTATTGGCCATTTGAAAAAAAAAAAAAAAAAGGGCTCTATAGACTCGGGCTTTGAGGGAGTCCAAAGGAGGACTGAGCAGAAGGGAAAAGCTCATCCAAAAAAAGTACCTGCCAAGCAGAGAGTCAAAACCACAAATAAACCAACGAGAACAGATCTAATTCATCGGGAGAGTGACTCAGGGCAGAGAAAAGCTCTGAAAGAACTGTGAGGACCCAAGGGGAGACTGGAGAGCTGAACGTCTCCGACAGCGTCCTGCGAAGGCTTCTTGTCTTTTGAGGATCTTAGCATAAAGGTGGACAGGAGTCAATTTCTCCACAATTTTAAGTGTCCCAGCAGCTCTGGAACGATTGTCCCGTGTGTAGAGAGTCCAAGAAACCCACCGCGAAGCTGCTCTCGGGGCTGGTGGTGGGTTCAGCTCGCTGGGAGATGCTCTCCTGGAGCTCCTCTCCCAGGTTTCCTTTCCACTCCTGATTGAATTCCTTCTGATAGATGGCAAGTGCTTCCAAGGAGAGGAAGACGACCCTCAAGATTTTCTCAAATCAGGCCCAAGGGTTGGGGCTGGAGGAGGCAGCCCTGGGAAAAGCCAGCCGTGGTGGGGGTGGGATGGAAACACCCCTCAGCAGAGGGAGAAAAGCCGCAGAACCTGGCCCACTCCAGCTCCTAGAACCGGAGAACAAGGAAATCTCACGAGTACCGGCCCATCTCCTCTGCCCAAAGAGGTTCCCCACCAGTTTGGTCTCCATCATACCACTGGAAGAACAGAAAAGTGAGTTTTTTTCCTGCCTCCTTGGAAAAAAATTTAGAAACTCTACCAAGACCATGTCCAGGCAACCGCCAGGTGTTTTCCTTTGCGGATACGAACACCTCGAACCATTCCCTTCACTGGGAAATTCGGAAAGAGGAGCTGAGGAAGGACAAAGACGCAAAGATGGACCAGAGGAGACAGGGCGATGGGCCCAAGACGTCCGTTAACGGCCCTAATGAAGTCCCTCTCTGCTGGCTGCCGGCGTCGTTAAGCGATGCAGACACTCTCTGCTCATCCTGGTTAACCAAAAGGACCGGGGAAATCAGCAGAAACCATCTCCTGCGCGTTTGGCATCGTCTCAAAACACCCCGAGGAGCCTTCTCGCTGTTGTGGCTGCGGTCAGTTCGGAGAAGAAAGGTTTGGAAAGGAAAAGCGAAGGATGAGATGCTGCTGGCTCGGACAGAGGGGTCAAGAGAGCATCTGGCGCGGAGACGGAGGCGGGTTTGGCTGCCAGCGCGGGGAGATGTGCCATCCTGGGGAAATCTGATCCACAAAGGCTCGGCCGAATCGCGTCGCGCCGTCAGCAAACGCCCAAACGTGACGGGAGAAGGAGGCGAGGAGACCCGCGGCCAAGGCCGGGAGGTGGAGGGTCCAACCTGCTGCCTTGGAACTTTTCTCTTTTGTCATTTTAAAGAATTATTAAAATAAAACTCTCCTGGGGGGAAGAGTCCCTGAAACACCCCGGGGTCGCTGAACCAAGGACTCGAAGCGGCAGCAGAACCACCCCAGCAGCTTGCGGATGCGGCGACAGCCCCATCCGAGCGATGGTGTCCCTAGAAATCAACCAGAAACGGGTTTTGTTGGATGTCAAGGAGGGAAGTCTCCCTCCTGGCAGCCCCCCCGAGACCACGTCGGGTCCAGACGAGGGTTTTCCATCAGCCTTCGTCAGCGGGACGCGCGCTCCCTGCCAGCGCCGGCTGTAATTGCTCTGGGGAAGCTCTGGCTGCTTGGACTCGGCTGCAGTTTGGACAAGACAAGATCAGCAGGGGGTAAATCTCCGAAGGGAAAAAAAAAATAAAAAAATAAAAAAATCCCTTTCACTGAGCATGAGAGTCTCCATGTCTCATCTCCCAAAATAAAACTTAATGGATGGAGAAGAACCGAGTTCAAACTAAGGGTGAGCCCAGCCTCCAGCTGGAAGAAGGGAGCAGCCCATCTGCATCACAACGCAGACACGGCGAAAACGTTAATTAATTAACGGCCTCGTTTCAAGAGCAATAAAAAAAAAAATCCCGGCAATTACTGCGTGCGAAAAACCCACTTGAATCCTCCGCTGAAAGAAGAGCAGCAGCAGCACGGGGGCCGCTCTGTTCTGCGCGTTAGGGATGCGGAGCGAAGCCGTGCGGAGAAATCAAAGATGCGTCACACGAGGAACCTCTGCGTGGATTTGGACACATGGAGCGGAGGCAGAGAGAGGATCCGAGCGCGAGACTCGTCTGGCAGATGGGGGGGAAAAAATAAATTAAATGGTGCCGGAGTTTCAGTGGATAAAACCCATCAGGTGGCTCCTGCGCATCCAGTTTTCTCCGCAGCCGCCACAAGCCAACG
>NW_010122676.1:0-7428 GCF_000699245.1 Pterocles gutturalis | reverse complement strand
ATGCCGAGACACACGCGCAGAAGCCAGGAAATTTGGAAATTTTTCTAGAAAAGGGAGGAAATAACCTGCTACGTGCAGTTCACGTTCACTGCGACCATCACCTGGGTGGTTTCCTAAAAGCAGCCTCCAGCCTGCGCGCGGAGATCGGCGAAAATCGGACACGTCGTGTAAGAAATCCGGGTAACAGCCTGAACCACCTTGGAGGAGGGGATTGAAAGAAAATTCCTGAACTCAAATCCGCGAGACAACTTTCGAGGCAGAACTGAATTGATGAACTTTGTCAGGACCTCAAAGAGAAAAACCTTGATGTGGAATGTTTCAGCGGAACGACGTGTCAAATCAAACCCCGACATGTCTGAGATGCCCCATTGAATACTTACAGGCTTTTTCATCTTGGGGTTTGTTTTTTTTTTTTTCCCCCTCAATCTGAAAATGGATTTTTTTTGCTCTCTACCGTGCTTACACGCACACACAAAAACCCGACTGGGTGCCTCAGGGAACTGTCGAAATCAACTCCGCGGCGTGCTGCTAAATACCTGAGCGCCGCGCAGCAAAGGGCACGGCAAGGTGAGCGTTCCCAGCGGCTGCTCACACGAGACAAGAAGATTTCACAGCCACGAGTCGCTCCGTGGGCTCTATCCCTACATTCTCCTCCGGCGTTGGTACACCCCAACCATTTTTAACCAATTTTAAGAGGTTGGTTTCTCTCTGCTCCAAAACACAGCCCCTTCCAGCAGCGCTGGGACACCAAACACCGCGTTTCCCAAGGAGAAAAATCCCCCCAAAAAAAGAGGCAGCTTGCTTCCAATCCTCTCCAGATCTCACAGCCAAGCTGTGTGAAAGCCCAAATGTCGAAACAAATCCCGGCAGCGACCAAACCATGAATATCTGCAGTCCCTACTCACCCCTAGCCTGGCCGGTGGCCCCTGTAATCGGTTTCCTTCCCTGTGCCTCAGTTTCCCTCCTCGGTTAAGCCTGGCTCAGCACCTTTAGGAAGCTCTAAAGATTGAAAGCACGAAAGGGTCACTAACCATGAATAGGACCTCCGTCCCTTCTTCCCGGTGTGATCCTCCCACTGCATTCAACCAATAAAAGCCTCCTAAAAGGAAACAAGAGGGAAAATAATTACGTCCGGGACGACAGCGACCTGAAATCCCGGCTTCTCTATCGCTCGCCCTGTGCGGCCAAAACGCCTCGTGTCCTCTGCTGCTCTCTGCGACCAGTCTGGAGACCTCCTGCCTCATCCCAGACCCCGAAAACAAGCCGCGGGCAGGACTCCTGGGTCGCCCTCTCACCTCCCAGGTGTTTCATTTCACCAGACACCCAGACATTGTGGTTTTTTTTTTTTTATTTATTTTTTCCTTGGAATTAAAGAAATTCAGGCTGAAAGGAACTGCTGTCACCCAGCCCATCCCAGCTCCGCTCACGCCGTTCTCCAAGGCTGCGGAAAGAAGAGATGCCGCCCTGAGCCATTTCCAAAGATTTTTTTAATCTTCCTTTCCTTTTCCTCCCTTTAGACCAACACGACAGAAAAGGGAAATCACTATTTTTACAATGATTTAAACCAACCTGGTGCAGACAGGCGGCAAAGCACCTGAACTGGAAAAGGAAGGTGCTAACCGGACTGGAAATGGTATTTGTCTGCTGTCTGCCTTGATCGTGAGCCGCATTCCTGGGCTGGATGAGTGACACCTCCGCTGACACGCTCACCCTCACACCAGAGGACTCGGGATCACATTCCCGAGTCGCAGCGAAGCCGAGACGAGAAACAGAACCGACGGCCGACCCGGGGTCAACATCGGAGCGAGAGAGGAGCTGGTGACGGCTTCAAAAATCCCTTTGCCACCTGATTTGTATCAAACCTCAAGGCCCTACGTGACCAGGGTTCTTAGAATATCTGGGGGTTTTCAGCCCTATCCGGAGAGTAGCTCGTTTTTATCACGCTCCATCCAGGGTCAGCTTCCAAATATGGGAGAAAAGCTCTGGATTCGACATGTGAGCACTTCTACAAGAGCTCAGAGAGCAGGCAGCCAGCTCCACTCCCTCCTGGAGCATGGCTCAAGATGGGAAAATCAAGATCCCGGAGGTCTGAACCCTCCTGGAGCGTTGCTCAGGATGGGAAAACCCAAGATCTCGGAGGTTTGAACCCTCCTGAACCGTGGCTCAGGACAGGAAAACCAAGATCCCAGAGGTTTGAAGCCAGGAAGAACAATTTTTCCGGTTTGGAGGCACGGCATGGTGGGGAACTCAGGCTAGAAGAGCGCTGGGCAAACCTTTATCCATGGCCTGATGCACAAGACACCCCCACACCCTCCGTACACCATCGCGCTCTCCAGAATCAACTTCTTGAAAAATAAAAGGGCCAAGAACCGAGCTGAGCTTTGCCACGGGCAGGAAAACCTCCCACCTGGAGGAAGGGGCCAGGAGACGTCCTGCAGCCGCTTGAAGAAATGGGAAGGATCCCTGTCCCTCAGGGTCTGAGAAAATGTTTTTGTCCTAAAAATGATGCCCGGGAAAGCTCCAAGACTGGTAAAGCCTGATGTTGAGAATCTGAAACCCGTCTATACCCAGAAGGTGATGCCAGCCTCGCTGCCAGATCTCCTGGGAAGGGCCGAAGGCCATCGGCACAGAACTCACAGACCGGCTCTGTCACCGCGTCAGCGGCACGCGGTCAAACACGAAGCAGGAAAGCCAGGATGTTCCTCGGAATCCTCCCGTCGGGACCCTGGCCACGCCTCACCCATCAGGAACGCGGCATTTCTGGAGTGACGGTTTTGAGGGGTATAAACGAGGGGTACTCGTAGCCGTGAGGACATCCAAGCTGAGATCCACGCCCACAAACGCTCCTCCGGTCAGCGCAAGCGGCAAGGAGGGAAGGGAACCCAGGAGGGAACCCAAGAGGGAACCCTTCCCATTCTGCTAGAATAATTTTTCCATAGGAATCTCTGAGGAGGACTTTTTCCCTGACCTGTACTGCAGCCGTTCCAAATAAACCGTTTCAACCCAGCATCTGAATTAATTACTTGAGTGTTTTGCTGTGTTGTATAACACACATATTTAGGGAGTTTTTTTTTTAAAACATATCTATGCGTAGTTAAAGCAAACCACTTCTTCAAAGACGCGCAAGTCTGTCCGTTAAAGGACAGAGGACCAAGTCCTGCTCCAACTGAAGCCATTAGAAGAGGTGGTGGTAAGCTGGAGCCTCCCACAAACATCAGTTCTTTCCTCATTCATTAGGAAAAAAGTCAGAATCCAGAGCCATGCTAAGATTTCTCATCACAGAGATGTCACCGCTTTTTTTTTTCGGTTATTAACACCAGCAGTAAAAGTTGATCTGAAAAGCTCCGTCAGACCCAGAAAGGGCTGGTCCCCGCGGAGGGGTCGGCGTTTCCAGAGCGAGCTAAGAAGCCGTCGGGTTTTGAAACGGGCACAACTCAAAGAAGGGTTACTCACAACAGTATCCTGCAGGCTTCGCTGTTTATTCCACCCATGGAGTCGTAATAGGTGATGGTTTTTTTCCTGAAGTCTACAACCTACACAAAGAAAGATTCAATTAACCCACAGCACTCAAGGAGCTCATCTCTTTGCCAGGACACACGCTCTGCCGATAACTTGAGACCATTTCAGAGCAGAGAAGGATTTCAGAGGACTTCCAACACCCCTCCCCAAAATCCCCCCTTCTCCCGTGTTACTGACCCGCTGGAATCTCTACATCAGGCTCTCCTCAGAGCACCCCGGTAAGAAACAAGAGCGCTCTGTTATTTTATTGTTCGAGCCGCAGACGGATAGATTTACTCCGCCCGACACCAGCAGACCGAGCGCTTCGAGGTGCGAGTCCCCCGGGTGTTTTCTTGGGCACCCACGTCCCATTTTCACACCGCTGCCCACCTGCGTGGGAGCTGCCTCAAAGACCCTCTGCCCAGGAGGTTTAAAAGCCACGCGTGATCCGTTACCGCACAGGCACCAAGAGAAGGGATGGAATAAATCAGGGGCAGGAGGGAGGGAAAGCCGGGCAGTATCTGCCCTCGCGATCTCTCCAAAACGATCCCGTGGCAGCCTCTCTAAAGGCCAGTTTGTGGGAATGTGGAAATGAGATCGCTCTCCGGAGAATTAGCCAGCCTGACGTGACCTTCAGATCTATTTTTTTTTTTTTTAAAGACTAAAAACACCCTAAAAAGTCATGGCCTGACGTGACCTTCAGATCTATTTTTTTTTTTTTTAAGACTAAAAACACCCTAAAAAGTCGCAGTTATCTTTTTACTCACTCTAGATTTTGATTCGAGCCACAAACGCTCATTTGTCCCCTACCGTGAACAAAACACCCAACAACGGCATCGCTCCAGAGCTGTGAAATTTCACCCTCGCTCACAGGTAAATTTTTCAGACTCTATAAACCTTCAGATCTATTTTTTTTTTTTTTAAGACTAAAAACACCCTAAAAAGTCGCAGTTATCTTTTTACTCACTCTAGATTTTGATTCGAGCCACAAACGCTCATTTGTCCCCTACCGTGAACAAAACACCCAACAACGGCATCGCTCCAGAGCTGTGAAATTTCACCCTCGCTCACAGGTAAATTTTTCAGACTCTATAAATGACGCGATGAGCTACTGGGAATAACAAAAACACTCACAGCCAGGCACCAGTGCACTCCCAGATGAATAGGCACCAAGAGGAGATCCACCGAGAAAATATCCACTTTCTTCGTCCACCGTTTCACAGCTTGGTACCCCGCCGTCTTCAATTTGGTAAAGAAGAAAGTGTTGAAGGCGTGAACTGCCGGCAAACCTTTCTCTTTGCTCCGTTCCATCAACAAATTCATGTAGAAATTAATTATCTGGAGGAAAAAAAAAAGCATCCAGGACATGTTAAGAGTGTTGATACGGTGCAAAATTTGGTAAGAAACGGTTTCTGCCTCCACCTGTCCCTCTGAAAGGAGGGATTTCCAACAGCTCAGCCTGAAAACCACCAAAAATCCAGAAAGATTTAGGAATGCAGCCTTCTAGATTTCAGATTTTTTTTTTTCCCCTGATCATGGCCATGGTCAGTCCCACTCCCCCCAGTATCATTATTTCTTCCAGTGCTGGTCAAGCCAGAGGTTTCCCCCCAGATGAACTGCTCCAGGGTGTGAAGCCCAGCCCACACCTACTCTTCACTCTGATTTCTTTCAACAAAAAGTTTTTTCACTTCAACCTACTTCAAAATGCCAAAGAAAAACCGCTTCGAGGGCCCAAGACAGACCCCTCACCTCATCGTTGAGCCAGTTCAGGTTATTGAGGGTCTGAATGTCTTTCCGAGTGATCGTTAACCGAAAAGCTTCGCTGAGGACCTCGTCCTGGTTCCCACCTCGGAACACGTTCTTTATTTCTTTTTCCATTTCCTACAGGGTGGACACAGAGATCATTGGAATTGAGAATTTCTGCTGTTACTGTCACAAAAGCTGGATTCAAACCCAGGTTTATTCTTTGCTCCTCAAAGGATAAACTTGCTACAGGGCAAAAGTGAGCACCTATCTGTCTCCACGCATAGATTTTAGGAAATCACGTTCAAATTGTGATTTTTTTATGCACACAAGCGTCTGTTTGCGTCCGCCAGATCCGAGCAGCCTCACCTCAGTGATTTCAGGGAACTCCTCTTCGCCGTCGGCAGACTTTGCATCTTCCTTCTCTTCTGGGACCACGGTGACGGGGATTTCCTTCTCCAGGGGCACTCGAAGATTTAAATCCACCAGATCCTGCACCGAGTGTTCCTGCTCCTGCAAGCGCTGAAGGAGAAAACCGGCGATTAGGTGCTGCCCAAAGGGTGTCCCGTTGTTGGGGCTCAAAACGGGAGCTCCATGGGGCAAATCAGAATCATTGAATCCCGGAATCATGAAGGTTGGACAAGACCTCCAGGATCATCCAGTCCAACCATCAACCCAACCCCACCCAACCCACTGACCCCCGTCCCGCAGCCCCACATGCCCCCAGTTCCTGACCCCCTCCAGGGATGGGGACTCCCCCGCTTCCCTGGGCAGCCTCTTCCCATGGGGGAAAAAATTTTTTCTCCTCTCCAGCCTCAACCCCCCCTGGCGCAACTCCCCAGCTCCGTCACCCTTCTCTGGACCCGCTCCAGCCCCTCAACGTCCTTCTTGTGGGGAGGGGCCCAAACCCGACCCCGGGATTCGAGCTGCGGCCTCCCCAGGGGCACAATCCTGCCCTGCTCCTGCTGGCCACGCTGGGGCTGGTCCTGGCCAGGGTGCTGGTGGTCACCTGGGCACACGCTGGCTCAATTGTTCCAGAAGCAGCAGAAAGGGGCACGAAGGGGGAGCATTCATCCACTACCGAGAGCCCTGCCACGGGAAGGGGAAGCAACAAAGACACCAGACCCCAAAGGAGTAAATTTTTGTGATTTTTCCATTTCCAGTTTGGTTTCTATTCCGCGGGTTAACACTTGGAGTTGTTATTTCACTGACCGCTGTTACCTGGCTTTGCAGCTGTAATGCCAGCGCTTTCTGCTCTTCAATTTGCCGCCACCTCTCCCGAGCTCGTGAATCGTAGACGCTGGTCCTGAAAAAGCAGAGTTTATGAGAACAAATCGGGGTTTTGTTTCTACACGGGAACACTCAGGTCAGGAAAACACAGCGGAAAAAGTGGGACTTACAGTTCTTTGATCCACAGCTCTGCCTGGAAGAATGGGAGGCTAAAAAGGGGGAGAGAAAGGACAGGTGTAAGTGCTTTCCCTCATGTGAAAAATAAACAATCACCTGCAAAGTGGTTTGTAAGAATTATCTGAGGACAGCCCTTCTACTAGAACGAGAGGAAGAGCCGCAGGCAGACCTGCCAGCGAGCTGTAGCCAAGTCTCACGAGGTTTGATCGAGTTCCTGCAACTACAGCAAACTTCGTGAGACCTTCAGAAAGCCACTGGCCACCTTCTGCTCTGCATTTTCCTCTCTCGGGGGAATTAAAGCAGCTCCTGGAACCCACCCCTTCCTCCAGGCACCATCCTACAGCTTCTTACCTTGGTGCTGGTGTTCTGGAATCCTTGACCTTGAGCAAAATGACAGAGTCGGACCCTAAGGAGAGGAGAGGTTTCGGAATGTTGGTGCCCTCACAATCATTACCGACTTCCCCAGCTGCTGCAGGGTCCAAACGCAGAGAGGGAGGGAAAAAGCAGAAGCTGAGAGTTGTGGTCAATGGCTGAATGGCCGGAGACCAGTAACAAG
Organism: Pterocles gutturalis; assembly: GCF_000699245.1. NCBI lineage: Eukaryota > Metazoa > Chordata > Aves > Pterocliformes > Pteroclidae > Pterocles > Pterocles gutturalis. Next base: position 224 of record NW_010122676.1, on the reverse strand, counting down.
CGGCTTTCCTCAGGGATCAGTACTGGGACCGGTGCTGTTTAACGTCTTTGTCGGCAACACGACAGTGGGATCGAGGGCACCCTCAGCAAGTTTGCTGACACCGAGCTGTGGGTGCGGTGACACGCTGGAGTGAAGTGATGGCCTTGGGGCACATGGACAGGCTGGAGAGGTGGGACCATGCCAACCTCATGGGGTTCAACACGGCCAAGGGCAAGGTCCTGCTC